>NC_142461.1:91589393-91740909 GCF_049115385.1 Moschus berezovskii | reverse complement strand
ATGGAATAAAAGGACTTTCATTTAAAAGCACTTATCAAGGGTTATAAAATGATAGAACTGGCTCAAACCCAACTCTGAATAAAGACAACTCTCCATTTCTACTAACTATCTCTAAGGAATGACAATCATCCACTAGATACTCTGAAAATTATTATACTTGATGGATAAAGACACATTAATTAACTAAAAAAATAATTATGAGACATAACAAAGATGTGAAGGGAAACTCAATAAACATTCTTTACGAGGCCTTGTACTACCCAGAAGTACTGGAAAATTGCATCTGGATATTTTGAAATGACACATTAATTAGCATATATGTCTTCACCACTAAATTGATAACTTGATGAAGTCAGGGACTATAACTATCTGGCTAACCACCATACTACCAGTGTCTAGCAAAGTGGCACACAGGGGGCACTCAATAAATATTTGTCGAATAAATAAGTGAATGACTCTATGGTATAAAGAAACTTGGTATTCATAATAATAAGCACTGTACGGATGTAAATATCAGTATCTCTTACACTGCTTTTAGCATCAAGCCTATTTTATTTCTTTGTATTTATTTGAAAATCATTACATATTGTGGCAGAGAATTTTCTTCTTCTGGCCCCACCACCAGACTACATTTCCCAGTGCCCCTCCCTCCCCACCCCACCCCACCCCACCCCACCCTCCATAGTTAGATAGCATCACTAGTCTGAGTTCCAGCCAATGAAATACAAGTAGAAGTGACATGCATCACCTCTAGGGCAATACAGTTGAGAGTGGATAAGTTTTCTCCACCTTCTCTTACTTCCCCCATATGTGTAGCTGAATGCAGAGGAAAACAAAGTCCTAGAAGACAGTAGAGATACTTAAGAAAAGGAGTTTGATTTCCTGAGTGACCATATGGACCAGAGCCCTACGTTCATCTGTATCAAACTATGAAACAAAACAAAGATCAACTTCTATTATATATTTTATATATATTATACAGTTATTAGTCTGTATTAACAATATATGCATGGATTAGAAAGAGAATGTTATTATTTATTAGGATGGTACATTCTCCCAAATATTATTTTAGAAAATTAATGCATTTTAGTATAGAACAGAAAACAGAACAGTATTAGTAAGAAATCTTGGAAAAGATGAAATCCAAGTATCTTTGCTCCTTGGCATTTGCACCTATTCTATCTTCATTCTATTTTTACAAAATAAGTAAAGGGAATAAAATATTCTGGGAAATGGAAGTATGGATAACGTGACAGTCTCAAATTCTCTGACTACAGATTCATACCATTGAGTTCTCTCATCATGTTCTAAGGCAAAACAGAATTCCTTTCCTAAGTTTTTTTCACACCACTACATTCATATACCTGCCTTCATATTGATAGTTATCTATTGAAATAATCTTTTTTTCTTCCAGGGCTTGGCAAATTTTTAATCAGCCCAAAGTAGCATTGATGGCTTGTGTGCCACCATCAAATTCTAAGCACCACGCAAAATAGTTCAACTGGTTCCTTGTAAGTGTGTTTATCCCCAAAACATTACCTATCTGTTTTCCCATCATTATAGGTTGATGATATAGGAAAGAAAATCAACATTAAATTTTGAAAATCTTTAGGCTGGAAAAGATTTAGCTTGGCTCACACATAGATACACCTGTGTTCTCTTAGTCCCTTGGAACTATTCTTCTTACAAGGTAATCACCCTTCTCCCTTTTCCTATAGGAAACCACATCTATACTTAGACGTCTCAAACATCAGTCTGAAGGTCCCATACAAAAAATTATCTCCCACATACAAGACCCTAAGGAAATTAAAAAGGAGAAATAAAGTTTGGTTTGGGCCTATAGTTGTTTTAAGTTAATCATCTAATCTCATTTTATTCTGCCCATGTGGCCAAGTATGCATTATCACAGGAGTTGTATGCTACTATTTAAAATATATCCTTAAATATCTTAAACAAAACATTGACAAGTAGTGGACCCCTCCTGTTAATGAAGTGACTATTATAGGTTAAAGTTATACTTGCAATTTAGAAAAGTGAAGACTCTTGAGAGTCCCTTATACTGCAAGGAGATCCAACCAGTCCATTCTAAAGGAGATCAATCCTGGATGTTCATTGGAGGGACTGATGCTAAAGCTGAAACTGCAATACTTTGGCCACCTCATGCGACGAGTTGACTCACTGGAAAAGACTCTGATGCTGGGAAAGGTTGGGGGCGGGAGGAGAAGGGGACGACAGAGAATGAGATGGCTGGATGGCATCACCAACTCTGTGGACATGAGTTTGAGTGTACTCCGGGAGTTGGTGATGGACAGGGAGGCCTGGCGTGCTGTAGTTCATGGGGTCGCGGAGAGTCGGACACGACTGAGCGACTGAACTGAACTGAACTGAACTGAAAGATAAAATAAATGTAAAATTTAATTGGAAACAGAGTTGGCATAAATGTCAAAATAATTAAACATCAACTTAAGAAATATAACTCAAGTTGAGAATATTCTTAGATACTATTCTCATATTTTGCTAATAACTCAATACAACCAAATTCCTACCATTTTTGGGCAAAACAAAACATTACCTGATAGACTAGCAAAATAAGCATAATGTCTTCTCCCTAAATAAACCTTCCTATTTCAATCTCCATACAAAGTGTGCTTTGCTATGAACCAGTGACCTTAAAAGGAAGCAATATCTGACTAGTATTCCATTGCTGTTTCATTTCATGGATAAATCACTCCAAGAATGGCATGAATATGTAGAGAATTCCGGGCATGCTATTTGCCGTACACACTTTTAAAACTTTTGGAAGACTGGACCTAGAAGGCATATAAAATGCTCTGAGAGCAGTATCCTATTTGCTGTGGACTAGGATTAACTCAAAATTTGGTTATTATTTAGACACCATGGGAATTATGGTTAGTAGAAACTGGCTATAGATATTAGCATGTCCCCTGGTGTACAAACCATCCCCACTCCACTTCCTGCCCGCCCACAACCATCTTAAAAACATTCATGAGGATAAATCCCTCAGCCACTTACCTGCATGAGGTTTTAGTTCCCCCTATCAAGAATCTCTCAGTTATAGGGACTACTGCATCTTCACCACTGGAGTCCTACAGGCTGGTTTTACTTGGGGTTGTTGTTGTTGTTTAGTTGCTCAGTTGTTTCTGACTCTCTATGACCCCATGGACTTCAGCCCACTAGGCTTCTCTGTCCATGAGATTTCCCAGGGAAAAATACTGGACTGGGTAGCCATTTCCTTCTCCAGGGATCTTCCTGACCCAGGGATTGAATCCAAGTCTCCTGTATTGGCAGGTGGATTCTTTTACCTGAGCACCAGGGAATCGCTTTACTTGTGGTAGAAAAAGTCAAAGAAATTCCTAGAGTATCA
Source organism: Moschus berezovskii (assembly GCF_049115385.1). Classification (NCBI taxonomy): domain Eukaryota; kingdom Metazoa; phylum Chordata; class Mammalia; order Artiodactyla; family Moschidae; genus Moschus; species Moschus berezovskii. The sequence goes on along the minus strand of NC_142461.1, from coordinate 91,737,524 downwards.
AAGCTACAGAAGTCTTTGCATGTGTTTGGTTATTTGTCTGGTATTGTTTTTCCTAAAAACTTAACAGGAACCTACCTGTTCAGCTAGTCCTTATGTTGTGGTGTCACATCTGCACGTTGAATATGAGGGAGGTTTCTTTCTTTCTTCTTTTTTTGAGTCTAATTCTGCTGGTGCACGAAGGAACTCAGGAGTAAGAGAGCAAGGGGCTACTCTTGAGTCCCCACCTGCTATGCCAGCACCCATGTTGATCCACTTGCCACAAATGAAACTGTCCCATGACTTCTACTGCTTCTTAGATCCAATCGTGACCTGAGGAAAGGAGTCTTGAGCAACTTCAGGCCGACAGTCCACATTTCCGTCCAGAATGTGAAAATACCCTTGTTTTAAAATATACTACTTAAAGAGAGGTTCACAACATGTTAAGTGAACCAAGCGCATCAAAAAATAACAGGTAAAATATGATCCCATTAGTTTGCTAGGGCTGCTGTAACCAAGCACCACAGAGTAGTGAAACAGAAATGTATTATCTCATTGCTCTGGAGGCTGGAAGCCTAAGACCAAGGGGTTGGCAGGATTGGTTCCTTCCAAGAATGGGGTGAGACAGAATCTGTTCCAGGCCTCTTCCCTAGCTTCTGGTTCTTTCCTGGAAATCTTCAGTTTCCTCAGCCTGTGGGAGCATCACCCTACTCTGCCTTCACCATCACATAACTTTCTCTCTGTATGTTTGGTTCTGTGTTTAAAGTTGCCCTTTTATGAGGATACCAGTCAGACCGGATTCAGTTCAGTTCAGTTCAGTTCAGTCGCTCAGTCGTGTCCGACTCTCCACGACCCCAAAAATCACAGCACGCCAGGCCTCCCTGTCCATCACCAACTCTCAAAGTTCACTCAAACTCATGTACACAGGGTCAGTGATGCCATCCAGCCATCTCATTCTCCGTCGTCCCCTTCTCCTCCCGCCCCCAACCTTTCCCAGCATCAGACTCTTTTCCAGTGAGTCAACTCGTGGCATGAGGTGGCCAAAGTATTGGAGTTTCAGCTTTAGCATCAGTCCTTCCAATGAACATCCAGGACTGATCTCCTTTAGAATGGACTGGTTGGATCTCCTTGCAGTCCAAGGGACTCTCAAGAGTCTTCTGCAGCACCACAGTTCAAAAGCATCAATTCTTCGGTGATCAGCTTTCTTCACAGTCCAACTCTCACATCCATACATGACCATGGGAAAAACCATAGCCTTGACTAGACGGACCTTGGTTGGCAAAGTAATGTCTCTGCTTTTTAATATACTATCAAGGTTGGTCATAACTTTCCTTCCAAGGAGCAAGCGTCTCTTAATTTCATGGCTGCAATCAGCATCTGCAGTGATTTTGGAGCCCAAAAAAATGAAGTCTGACACTGTTTCCACTGTTTTTCCATCTATTTCCCATGAAGTGATGGGACCAGATGCCATGATCTTTGTTTTCTGAATGTTGAGCTTCAAGCCAACCTTTTCACTCTCCTCTTTCACTTTCATCAAGAGGCTTTTGAGTTCCTCTTCACTTTCTGCCATAAGGGTAGTGTCATCTGCATATCTGAGGTTATTGATATTTCTCCCAGCAATCTTGATTCCAGCTTGTGCTTCTTCCAGCCCAGCGTTCCTCATGATGTACTCTGCATATAAGTTAAATAAGCAAGGTAACAATATACAGCCTTGACGTACTCCTTTTCCTATTTGTAATCAGTCTGTTGTTCCATGTCCAGTTCTCACTGTTGCTTCCTGACCTGCATACAGGTTTCTCAAGAGGCAGGTCAGGTGGTCTGGGATTCCCATCTCTTTCAGAATGTTCCACAGTTTGTTGTGATCCACACAGTCAAAGGCTTTGGCATAGTCAATGAAGCAGAAAGAGATGTTTTTCTGGAACTCTCTTGCTTTCTCCATGATCCAGCGGATGTTGGCAATTTGATCTCTGGTGCCTCTGCTTTTTCTAAAACCTGCTTGAACATCTGGGAGTTCATGGTTCACATATTGCTGAAGCCTGGCTTGGAGAATTTTGAGCATGACTTTACTAGCATGTGAGGTGAGTGCAACTGTGCGGTAGTTTGAGCATTCTTTGGCATTCCCTTTCTTTGGGATTGGAATGAAGACTGACCTCTTCCAGTCCTGTGGCCACTGCTGAGTTTTCCAAATTTGCTGGCATATTGAGTGCAGCACTTTCACAGCATCATCTTTCAAGATTTGAAATAGCTCAACTGGAATTCCATCACCTCCATTAGCTTTGTTGATAGTGATGCTTTCTAAGGCCCACTTGACTTCACATTCCAAGATGTCTGGCTCTAGGTCAGTGATCACGTTATCGTGACTATCTTGGTCATGAAGATCTTTTATGTACAATTCTTCTATGTATTCTTGCCACCTCTTCTTAATATCTTCTGCTTCTGTTAGGTCCATACCATTTCTGTCCTTTATCGAGCCCATCTTTGCATTAAATGTTCCTTTGGAATCTCTGATTTTCTTGAAGAGATCTCTTGTTTTTCTGATTCTGTTGTTTTCCTCTATTTCTTTGCATTGATCACCGAGAAAGGCTTTCTTATCTCTCCTTGCTATTCTTTGGAACTCTGCATTCAGATGCTTATATCTTTCCTTTCCTCCTTTGCTTTTCGCTTCTCTTCTTTTCACAGCTATTTGTAAGTCCTCCTCAGACAGCCATTTCGCTCTTTTGCATTTCTTTTCCATGGGAATGGTCTTGGTCCCTGTCTCCTGTACAATGTCACGAACCTCCATCCAGAGTTCATCAGGCACTCTATCTATCAGATCTAGTCCCTTAAATCTATTTCTCACTTACACTGTATAATCATAAGGGATTTGATTGAGGTCATATCTGAATGGTCTAGTGGTTTTCCCTACTTTCTTCAATTTAAGTCTCTCTAATGACCTCAACTAATTACATCTGCAATGACTATTTCTAGATAAGGTCACATTCTGAGGTATGGTGGGTTAGGACTTCAAAATACGGATTTTGAAGGGATACATTTCAACCCATTACAGCAAGTGAAAAGATTCTGTTTATGTATATAGTCATATGAACACAGAGAAATGGATGGAAAGATACACAGGATATACAAACTTAAGTTCCATTAACCACCTGGAGAATTATCTGGGGTTAAGGATTCAGTTCAGTTCAGTTCAGTCGCTCAGTCGTGTCCGACTCTATGTGACCACACGAATCACAGCACACCAGGCCTCCCTGTCCATCACCAACTCCCGGAGTTCACCCAAACTCATGTCCATCGCGTCGGTGATGCCATCCAACCATCTCATTCTCTGTCGTCCCCGTTTCCTCCCACCCCCAATCCCTCCCACCATCAGAGTCTTTTCCAGTGAGTCAACTCATCGCATGAGGTGGCCAAAGTATTTCAGTTTCAGCTTTAGCATCAGTCCTTCCAATGAACACCCAGGATTGAGCTCCTTTAGAATGGACTGTTGGATCTCCTTGCAGTCCAAAGGACTCTCAAGAGTCTTCTCCAGCACCACAGTTCAAAAGCATAAATTCTTTGGCGATCAGCCTTCTTCACGGTCCAACTCTCACATCCATACATGACCACTGGAAAAACCATAGCCTTGACTAGACGGACCTTTTTTGGCAAAGTAATGTCTCTACTTAGTTATTACTTATTTTATTATACTTTTAATATTACATCAACTGTTAGAGTAGGCAATAATTTTATAATTAAAAATCCATTACAGATTAAATGAAAAGTTAATAAAACATATTGCTGGCAAACAGAAATTTTCTCAAATTATTGCATTTCTCCTTTTTCTTTTAACCCATTTCTATAAAGTCTTAAAGTAATCATTCTCTCTAAGAACCTAGGATGCAGAAGTCATATTTTGATGAGAGGAGGGAAAATCTAGATGATAACAAAGCCACTTGGTAGAAAAGTGGGGACAAGAGCTAAAAATGAGAGATATGAGAAAGATGATTGCAGTACAGATTGACAACTGAAAATCATTGGTCTGAAGGAAGAGGAGAGAAAAATTACAATATAGGAAGTATCCATGCATGAAAAAAGGAGTGGCTATCAAGACTGCTGTATGGAAACAGAAATCTGTTACCATGTTGGATGAGGTGGGGATAGAAAATGAAACAGAGAACGAGAACTCCAAGATAAAAAATTAAAAGACCTGATCATAATGTGCTTTCCTGAATGTGAAAGGTACATGTAGGAGTCAGAATAATGTCCCCCACCAAAAACATGCACTCCCTAATCACTCAAAACCTATGAATGTTATCTTTGTGACAAAGGGATCTTTTAAGTATCATTAAGGGTACAAAACCTTGAGACAGAGAGAACAACCTGGTTTATCTGGGTGGTTTCAATCTAATCTCATTAGTACTCACAAACAGAGAAATTTTATACACTAATTTAGAGATGAAACAGAAGGAAGAGAGATTCCAAATGGAAAGAACTTAAGCCACCACTGCTGGCTTTGAAGACAGAGGAAGGGAGCCAAGAGCCAGTAAATATGGGTGGCCTCTGGAAGTTGGGAACAGCCCTCAACTGACAGCCAACAGGACAAAGGGTTTCACTCCCACAACCACAAGGGACAGAGTTCTCAATAACTTCAATGAGCAGAAAACAGATCCACCTATAGAATCTCCAGAAAGAAAGACAGAAGGCTGTCAACACAGTGACTTTAGCCTGGGGAAAAATGGTGTTGGACTTCTGAGCTTTAGAAATACAGGATAATAAATTTGAGTTGTTTAAGGCCTTTAAGTTTTTGGTAATTTGCTATGGGAGCAATGGCAAACTAATAAGTAAGAATTATAGGATATATAATTATAAATACTTAAATGATGACTTTTGAGTGTTCCCGCTATTCAAAGCACTGTGTACATTATGAACATTGAGCTCTTATCACTCATTCTCCTCTGTAGGTTGTGTCATCCAACTGTCTTTTTTTTTTTTTAATATCAGTGAATTAAAGTCAGGGAAACAAAAACATCTGCTCTCTGGAATCACAGGGTTTTGATCTGGCACTACTGCAACTTACTCAAAGTTTCACAATTGATAAGTGGCACAGCCAATACTCAAGATCTTAGAGTAATCTCTGTGACAAAAAAGTGCTATCTTTCTATCAGCGGGAATAGACATTCCTGCTTTATTCCCATCTCTGCTCCTGCTTTCAAGGAGTGAATGCTTGGAGTCAGTCGTGCTATGAGCAGTGGTGGTGGTGGTGGTTTAGTCGCTAAGTCATGTCCGACGCTTTGCAACCCCATGGACTGTAGCCCGACAAACTTCTCTATCCATGGCATTCTCCAGGCAAGAATACTGGAGTGGGTTGCCATTTCCTTCTCCAGGGGATCTTCCCAACCCAGGGACTGAACATTGCATTGCAGGCAGATTCCTTATCTACTGAGTCACCAGAGAAGCCTACCATTGAGATGGAGTCTGCCCCCGAATGGCTAGAGGACATTCTAACTGAAGGTTAATTAAAACAGAAATTTTAGGCCAAATATTAAGGCAGTGCTGAGATAACACAGGTCAGATTCCAGAGACTCCTTCCTCTGAGTCCGTGCAGCATTTTCCATCTAGCTCTTACAGCCTTCCTGCCTGCTAGCTTGTGTTAGAGCGGCTTATGCATATGCCTAATCTCTGAGTGTGGTTATGATTTACTGAGCAATACTCTGTACCAGACATGCAGCTGGATGATTTACCTGCATTATCTCCTTTAATCCCCATTAATTTCAATGTGATGTGTACTATAATTATTGACAATTTTGTATACAAAGAGTCTGAAGTCAAACAGATCTTGCAATGTACTCAAGGCCTCACAATTAATAAGTAGCACAGCCAATATTCAGGACCTGCTCTTTGTCTCCCAAGCCTGTACTCTTAACTTACAACAAAGCTTTTCAAGGATGAAATTTAAAAAAAAGTTTATTCACTGGCATATTCACTGAATCCCTGGGGCACAGCAAAGAATAAATATCTGCAGAGTGGAAGAAAAGGGGCCATGAGTGAGAATATATCAGAAAGAAAATTCTGACTAATGAAGGATCACTTCAGTTCAGTTCAGTTCAGTCTCTCAGTCGTGTCCAGCTCTTTGTGACCCCATGAATTACAGCACGCCAGGCCTCCCTGTCCATCACCAACTCCCGGAGTTCACTCAAACTCATGTCCATCGAGTCGGTGATGCCATCCAGCCATCTCATTCTCTGTCGTTGCCGTCTCCTCCCACCCCCAATCCCTCCCAGCATCAGACTCTTTTCCAGTGAGTCAACTCGTCGCATGAGGTGGCCAAAGTATTGGAGTTTCAGCTTTAGCATCAGTCCTTCCAATGAATACCCAGGATTGATCTCCTTTAGAATGGACTGGTTGGATCTCCTTGCAGTACAAGGGACTCTCTAGAGTCTTCTCCAGCACCACAGTTCAAAAGCATCAATTCTTCGGCGATCAGCTTTCTTCACAGTCCAACTCTCACATCCATACATGACCACGGGAAAAACCATAGCCTTGACTAGACGGACCTTGGTTGGCAAAGTAATATCTCTGCTTTTTAATATGAATGAAGGATACCATCTCCTTAAAATATAGCTCACCATCTCTCCTAAATACTAAATAGGAATAATTTGAGGAAAATGTTCCTGTATTTACCTATTTATGGGAACTACATAGTATATATTTATATTCCGTTCCGTTCCGTCGCTCAGTCGTGTCCGACTCTTTGCAACCCCGTGGACTGTAGCCTACCAGGCTTCTCCATCCATGGGATTCTCCAGGCAAGAATACTGGAGTGGGTTACTGTTTCCTTCTCCAGGGGATCTTCCCGACCCAGGGATCGAACCCAGGTCTCCCGCATTGGAGGCAGATGCTTTAACCTCTAATTTTCATTTTTTATTACCAATGTACCAATCCGAAAAGCAAAAATAGAATACGATTACTTAAATGGTTAGGAGAAAGTGCACAGCCTGAAGCACTTACTGGCCAGTCTCCTCTTAAAACTCCACAGCTGTAGCTGGGAAGCCCTGTAACCACTGCAGTCTGATCACAAGGGGACCAGGTTGCCATGGCCTGCAGATGTGACTAAGCATACACAATCCTGCAAAGGTAGATGCTGATGCTTTAGGTAAAGGCATCATTGAATCCACAACACATTTTGTTCTAACTACACATATTCAGCATGTCTACTCTCGGCTCAATTATAAATTCCACGAAAGCAGAAACAATATTGATTTGGTTCATGGCTTCATTTCCAGTGCTTGGCCCAGGGCAAAGGCTCAATAACCATTTATGGAATGAATCCATAAATGAAGGAATATCTCTAGACTAGTGTCTAGTGGATTAATTAGCAAGACAACAGAGCAGTGATTACATATGTTAGTTTCTGACTGGATTCTAACAATGGAACATATAATTTACCTACAATGATACCGTACCAGTTTTGTCTAAAAAATCTTTAAAAAAGGTAAATAAAATCCAAGTAAATATCAGGAAATGTTTTATCTGATATCATAATAGGCTGGGAGGTTGGAGTAGTTAAGGAGCTGGTTATTTGGCTCTTCAGCAACATCTTCAGGTGTTGGCTTCTTTCTGTTTGTGTCCTCCACCATCTCCAACATGCTGCCTGGTCCTCTGGCTACCTCCTCTCGTAATGACAGAACAATCAGAAGATTCAGCATCACCTCCTTACCCAGCTTCAATGAGAGACAAACTTTCTTTTGTATCTATTCTAAGGATGAAAAAAAAAAAAATCTTTCAAGTCCTGCCAACTGAAGTACACTCAGAGGTTAAAATTACATTGCACATCTCATTCTGAAGCTTATCACCAAGAAGGTGGCTGGACTTACTGTGACAGAATCAGACTTACCAAGATTTACTCCCTGAGGACTGGAAAGGGCTGGCTCTCCTACTGGTCATGGCCATCTGGCTACTAAACCAAACACATTTACTGTAGCAAGGAAGCAGTAAAGGAAATGGTGATTGAATACATTGCTACAAGAGTTCCAGCTTTGGACAATAAAAAGTCTAGATGGCCCTCTTTGGGCAGACCTCTCATTGCCAAGTCGATTCTCCAAACCTTCCTTTGCTGTTCTAACCTTCCTTTGCATGTTCAGGAGACATGTTTCTGGCCAATAACCTCTTTTCTCTGGCATAAATTTTGTCCTCAACAGAATTAGGAAACTGATTTTCATTACTGTCAGCTCCTTCCCTTTTTAAAAAATCAAATTCCAGTCTTCCCTGGGGCTCCATATTCCTGACTGTTTAAGATCTGGTCCTGAATTCTGACTAATCATATATTTTGATGGCTAAAATGACCAAAACAAATCTGGGTGATCCAAGAAAACTATTGCAATGGAATGAATGTTTATGTCACCCCAGAATTCATATGTTGAAATCCTAACCCACAAAGCGATGGTATGAGGTACAAGACAGAGCCCACATGAAAGAAATCAGTGTCCTTATAAAAGAAACCCAGAGAGATCCTTCTCCCTCTCCCATGTGATGTTACATTAAAAAGACAACCATCTAAATTAGAAGCAGGCCTTGGCCAGACACCAAATCTGCCAGAGCCTTGATCTTGGACTTCCCAATGCCAGAAATTTGAGAAATAAATTTCTGTTGTTTATAAGTTACCCAGTCTGTGTTTTTTGTTATAGTGGTAAGAATGGACTAATACATCATTCTAGAAATGTACTGAATTCTAAACTACCTCAACAGAGCAGTGTTTGGGGGGAATATTAGGAGAATCAATCTTGTGTGACATGCCCCCTGCAACTGGTATAAACAGCACTGTTCTTTACCCAGACTATGCCCTCTGAAAGATCATTCTTACCCTTTATTTTTGAGATCTGGTATCTTCACCTTTGAGTAGGTTATATGTCAAATATAGACTATATGTCAAACTACACTAGTAAAGTAATACTCAAAACTCTCCGAGCCAGGCTTCAACAATACATAAACCGTGAACTTCCAGATGTTCAAGCTGGTTGTAGAAAAGGCAGAGGAACCAGAGATCAAATTGCCAACATCCGCTGGATCGTGGAGAAAGCAAGAGAGTTCCAGAAAAATATCTATTTCTGCTTCATTGACTATGCCAAAGCCTTTGACTGTGTGGATCACAACAAACTGTGGAAAATTCTGAAGGAGATGGGAATACCACAGCACCTAACTTCCCTCTTGAGAAACCTGTATGCAGGTCAGGAACAAACAGTTAGAACTGGACATGGAACAACTGATTGGCTCCAAATAGGAAAAGGAGTATGTCAAGGCTGTATATTGTCACCCTGCTTACTTAACTTATATGCAGAGTACATCATGAGAAACGCTGGGCTGGATGAGGCACAACCTGGAATCAAGATTGCCGGGGGAAATGTCAATAACCTCAGATATGCAGATGACACCACCCTTATGGTAGAAAGTGAAGAGGAACTAAAGAGCCCCTTGATGAAAGTGAAAGAGGAGAGTGAAAAATTTGGCTTAAAACTCAACATTCAGAAAACTAAGATTGTGGCATCCGGTCCCATCACTTCATGGCAAATAGATGGAGAAACAATGGAAAAAGTGAGAGACTTTATTTCTGGGGGCTCCAAATTCACTGCAGATGGTGACTGAAGCCATGAAATTAAAAGATGCTTGCTCCTTGGAAGAAAAGCTATGACCAACCTAGACAGCATATTAAAAAGCAGAGATATCACTTTACCAACAATGGTCCATCTAGTCAAGGTTATGGTTTTTCCAGTAGTCGTGTATGGAGGTGAGAGTTAGACTATAAAGAAAGCTGAGCTCTGAAGAATTGATGCTTTTGAACTGTGGTGTTGGAGAGGACTCTTGAAAGTCCTTTGGACTGCAAGGAGATCCAACCAGTCCATCCTAAAGGAAATCAGTCCTGAATATTCATTGGAAGGACTGATGTTGAAGATGAAACTCCAATACTTTGGCCACCTGATGCAAAGAACTGACATTTGAAAAGAACCTGATGCTGGGAAAGATTGAGGGTAGGAGGAGAAGGGGATGACAGGGGATGAGATGGTTGGATGGCATCACCAACTCAATGGACATGAGTTTGAGTAAACTCTGGGAGTTGGTAATAGACAGGGAGGCCTGGTGTGCTGTAGTCTATGGTGTCGCAGTGACCGAACTGACTAACTGACCCTTTATTTTTGAGATCTGGTATCTTCACTTTTGGGTAGATTATACATCCCCAAAGTTTGAGAACCTGAACCAAAGTATGAAGTCTGCCCTTCTCATTTAGCAGCAGGTACAGCAGTGGTAACGAACCTGCCTGCCAATGCAGGAGATGCTAGAGATGCAAGTTTGATCCCTGGATTAGGAAGATCCCCTAGAGGTGGGCACGGCAACCCACTCCAATATTCTTGCCTGAAGAATACCATGGACAGAGGAGCCTGGTGGGCTACAGTCCATAGGATCTCAGAGTCACACATGACTGAAGTGACTGAGCACAACAACACACCAATAACAGCAGCTGAACACGTGACCTGTGAAAGATCCCTCAAAGATACCAAGACTTTCACTTCCTCAGACCTAATTGAATTTGGATTTCTAGGTATGTTTCCTGCCACAAGACAGGGAAAAAATTATTTCCATGCCATTCTTCAAATTATACACCAAGAGGAAGAGCAGATTAAGAAATATATGCCAAAAATACAAAGTAAGAATAATAAAAGTAGCAGAGAGAGAGAGAGCAAAAAGTGTGTGTGTGCTCAGACTCTCGCAGGCTGGATTAAGTGAGGCTGCGGGTTGCAGAGACGCCTTTGGGACAGGAAAACAGGCTGTCAGTCCCAATTACCTCGCTGGGGCTCATTCTGTTACTTCAGGCCCTCTGCTGTCTGGCACTGGAGCCCTGCATCAGCCAAGATCCTAGCCCGCTGAAGAAGACTGAGAGGCAAGCCTTGCACTTGAGCCTGGGAACTGTCACCCTGTTTCTCTTTAGACTTGTGACAGGATATGCCTTTCCAACGGGCTGTCAGTTTGATTCCTGACGTGCCAAAGCAGCTGTGTGCACAGAGGTCTTTAAAAAATCATAGAAGAACACCTGATCTAGTCCAACAACTGATGACAAAAAACTGCCATTGCTTTCGGGAAAAAAGAGAGAGAAGCATAAAAACAATTAACTGGCAAAATTAACTTACTTTGTGCAAAAAAGAAAAAAAGCAGTTTCTGTGGAAACTCACACATTAAAACTATGAATGATCCATGCAGAAATGAACTTGAAATTAATTCTACTGGCTGAGTTAATGTGTTGAAAAAGCACACTGAGTTGGTAGGTTCCTTAGGCTTCCATTAGATTAAACAATATTGAAAGGGAAAAAAAAAAGCTCTAACTGGGACCAACTCATCCTGTGAGCTGCAAAGCCAAGAATGTTTTGTTGCCCATGATATTTTCCCCAGGGTTAATATCCTTCTTACTTCAATTAGAGAGACATTTAAAAGATAAACTCGTGGATTAGCACCTGAACATATTATTTTTTATTGTTTTAATGTCAGGGACAGGGATCAAATAATTTACTTCACTATAACTATAAAGTTTTTTTAAACTCTGAAAGGAAAGAGAAAAATTTCCCACAGGGGCGTGATGAATGTACGACTACAAATTCAACATCGTTTGATATCAACCATTGCCTTGTTCTGCTGACCCACACACCAAAGGAGTTGTTTTTCCCGTCTCCTCTCCCAAAATGGACTTCAGGATTCCTACTCCTCAGCACTAACAAATTCTCCATCCTTCAAAACAGAGCAGTCTGAAAATGCAGAGAGAGGAACGTGTCCTTCTGTAAGAAATGAACAGAAGTCTATGAAATATAGGGATTACCAGCTGGCGCTAGCAGTAAAAAACCCACCTGACAACACAGGAGACATAAGAGATCCGGGTATGATCCCTGGGTCCGGAAGATTCCCTGGAGGAGGGCATGGCAATCCTCTCCGGTACTCTTGCCTGAAGAATCCCATGGACAAAGGAGTCTGGCAGGCTACAGTTCATGGGGTAACAAAGAGTTCGACATGACTGAAGGAACTTAGCATGCAAGCACACACTATGCCATATGTCTGGCTTCAAGTGATCAGGGAAGGAAGAGTGAGCCTGGAAACTGTGCAGCCTCAGGAGTCTCCAGATGAAGTTGTCTGGATTGCCAGCATCGTGGCACCCAGAAACCAACAACCTGATTTGAGATCTGTAGTCTGCTTTGGCTTCCTGTAACAGATACCATTACGACTATCCGTATCTTTTCTGTGTGACTTTGAGCTCATTATAATTAGCCTCTCTCTAACTCAGTTTCCTCATCTGTAAAATCAGGACAAGTAATAATACCTACCTCATGCGACAAGTTGACTCACTGGAAAAGACTCTGATGCTAGGAGGGATTGGGGGTAGGAGGAGACGGGGACGACAGAGAATGAGATGGCTGGATGGCATCACCGACTTGATGGACATGAGTTTGAGTGAACTCCGGGAGTTGGTGATGGACAGGGAGGCCTGGCGTGCTGTGATTCATGGGGTCGCAAAGAGTCAGACATGACTGAGCAACTGAACTGATCTGAACTGAACTGAATAATACCTACATCAAAGGACTGCTGTAAAGATTAAATGAGTTAATTTTTACAAAGCATGTATAACAGAGCAAGGGAAGCATTATGTGAATACTAGCCTTATTTTTAATCCAGTAACATATAACTAGCTTTACTTCATGAAGAAATTCCTATCATTCTATTTCCTTGCAACTGCCCTATTTTCCCTTTGATCTTAGTTATTACATTCTTTACACCTTTAAATAAGACATTTTTATAGATTGCCGGGAAAAAATCAATAACCTCAGATATTCAGATAACACCACCCTCATGGCAGAAAGTGAAGAGGAACTAAAAAGCATCTTGATGAAATTGAAAGAGGAGCGTGAAAAGTTTGGCTTGAAGCTCAACATTCAGAAAACAAAGATCATGGCATCTGGTCCCATCACTTCATGGGAAATAGATGGAAAAACAGTGGAAACAGTGTCAGACTTTATTTTGGGGGGCTCCAAAATCACTGCAGATGCTGATTGAAGCCATGAAATTAAAAGACGCTTACTCCTTGGAAGGAAAGTTATGACCAACCTAGATAGCATATTAAAAAGCAGAGACGTTACTTTGCCAACCAAGGTCTGTCTAGTCAAGGCTATGATTTTTCCTGTGGTCATGTATGGACGTGAGAGTTGGACTGTGAAGAAAGCTGATCGCCATAGAATTGATGCTTTTGAACTGTGGTGCTGGAGAAGACTCTTGAGAGTCCCTTGGACTGCAAGGAGATCCAACCAGTCCATTCAAAAGGAGATCAATCCTGGGTGTTCATTGGAAGGACTGATGCTAGAGCTGAAACTCCAATACTTTGGCCACCTCATGCGATGAGTTGACTCACTGGAAAAGAGTCTGATGCTGGGGAGGATTGGGGGTGGGACGAGACAGGGATGATGGGGAATGAGATGGCTGGATGGCATCACCGACTCAATGGACATGGGTTTGAGTGAACTCCGGGAGTTAGTGATGGACAGGGAGGCCTGGTGTGCTGTGATTCATGGGGTCGCGGAGAGTCGGACATGACTGAGCAACTGAACTGAACTGAATATATTCACATCTATTAGTTGATTTATCAGTTTTAAATAATAGACATTGACTTCTGATACAAAAGAGACTCAGAAAACATGTATGCGATAATCTCAGACTCACTGAGCCCACTCACTGTGAGGTGGACTGGAGTCAACACTCCATTTGTCCCAATGTCCATATGGTCCCACTTTGAGCAAGGTTCCACAGTGACATTCTGGGTCCTTTAGAGACTAACATTACCTCAGAGTTGATATTCAATAATCTCAATGATTTGTGTGTCTCTGTTTATCATATGCTTATTTATCCTGTTAAAGATGGGAGTTTTCTTCGGAGAAAGACAAAGTTCTCACAATTGCTATTTGTTCTAGGTATCTATGACTGTATAACAAACAATCCATAAATTAAGAAGCTTAAAAGAACACATTATTATCACTCACATTTCTCTAATGGAATGGGCTGCAGTGGGTAGTTCTTTCTATTTTTTTTTTTTTTGTGGATGAGAAATGTTTAACTTCCTCAGTGTCCTTTGAGGGAGCCATAAAGCAAGCTTCACTGTGCAACCATTGTGTCATAGACTGAAATATCCTGGATTAATTTTTTTTTAATTTATTTTATTTTATTTTTTTACTTTACAATATTATATTGGTTGGTTTTGCCATACATTGACATGAATCCACCCCGGATGTACATGAGTTCCCCTTCTAGAACCCCTCTCCCACCTCTCTCCTCCCTTTATCCTCCTTCTGAGTCATCCCCGCACACCAGCCCCGAGCATCCTGTAACATGCATCGACCCTGAACTGGAGATTTGTTTGACATATGATAATATACATGTTTCAATGCCATTCTCCCAAACCATCCCACCCTCACCCTCTCCCACAGAGTCCCAAAGACTGTTCTATACATCTGTGTCTCTTTTGCTGTCTTGTATACAGGGTTATCATTTCCATCTTTCTAAATTCCATATATATGCGTTAGTATACTGTATTGGTGTTTTTCTTTCTGGCTTACTTCACTCTATATAATCACTAGACCCCTTAGGATATAGGACTAAAACAGGTTGGAGCCTGAACTTCAAAAATTATACGGGCTGCAGATGGACATCTAGGTTGCTTCCATGTTCTGGCTTACTTCACTCTGTATAATAGGCTCCAGTTTCATCCACCTCATTAGAACTGATTCAAATGCATTCTTTTTAATGGCTGAGTAATACTCCATTGTGTATATGTACCAAAGCTTTCATATCCATTCGTCTGCAGATGGACATCTAGGTTGCTTCCATATCCTGGCTATTATAAACAGGGCTGCAATGAACATTGGAGTACATGTGTCTCTTTCAATTCTGGTTTCCTCGGTGTGTAAGGCCAGGAGTGCGATTGCTGGGTCATATGGCAGTTCTATTTCCAGTTTTTTGAGGAATCTCCACACTGTTCTCCATAGTGGCTGTACTAGTTTGCATTCCCACCAACAGTGTAAGAGGGTTCCTTTTCTCCACACCCTCTCCAGCATTTATTGCATGTAGACTTTTGGATAGCAGCCATTCTGACTGGTGTGAAATGGTATCTCACTGTGGTTTTGATTTGCATTTCTCTGATGATGAGAGATGTTGAGCATTTTTTCATGTGTTTGTTAGCCATCTTTATTTCTTCTTTGGAGAAATGTCTGTTTAGTTCTTCGGCCGGTTTTTTGATTGGGTCATTTATTTTTCTGGAATTGAGCTGCAGGAGCCGCTTGTATATTTTGGAAATTAATCCTTTCTCAGTTGCTTCATTTGCTATTATTTTCTCCCATTCTGAAGGGTGTCTTTTCACCTTGCTTATAGATTGATAGAGTGCCTGATGAACTCTGGACAGAGGTCCGTGACATTGTACAGGAGACAGGGACCAAGACCATCCCCATGGAAAAGAAATGCAGAAGAGCGAAATGGCTGTCTGAGGAGGCCTTGCAAATAGCTGTGAAAAGAAGAGAGGCGAAAAGCAAAGGAGAAAAGGAAAGATATAAGCATCTGAATGCAGAGTTCCAAAGAATAGCAAGGAGAGATAAGAAAGACTTCCTCAGTGATCAATGCAAAGAAATAGAGGAAAACAACAGAACAGGAAAAACAAGAGACCTCTTCAAGAAAATTAGAGATTCCAAGGGAACATTTCATGCAAAGATGGGCTCGATAAAGGACAGAAATGGTATGGACCTAACAGAAGCAGAAGATATTAAGAAGAGGTGGCAGGAATACACAGAAGAACTGTACAAAAAAGATCTCCACAACCAAGATAGTCACGATAACGTGATCACTGACCTAGAGCCAGACATCTTGGAATGTGAAGTCAAGTGGGCCTTAGAAAGCATCACTACTAACAACCTAGTGGAGGTGATGGAATTCCAGTTGAGCTATTTCAAGTCTTGAAAGATGATGCTGTGAAAGTGATGCACTCAATATGCCAGCAGATTTGGAAAACTCAGCAGTGGCCACAGGACTGGAAGAGGTCAGTCTTCATTCCAATCCCAAAGAAAGGCAATGCCAAAGAATGCTCAAACTACCGCACAATTGCACTCATCTCACATGCTAGTAAAGTCATGCTCAAAATTCTCCAAGCCAGGCTTCGGCAGTATGTAAACCGTGAACTCCCAGATGTTCAAGAAGGTTTTAGAAAAGGCAGAGGCACCAGAGATCAAAATGCCAACATCCGTTGGATCATGGAGAAAGCAAGAGAGTTCCAGAAAAACATCTATTTCTGCTTCATTGACTATGCCAAAGCCTTTGATTGTGTGGATCACAATAAACTGTGGAACATTCTGAAAGAGATGGGAATCCCAGACCACCTGACCTGCCTCTTGAGAAACCTGTATGCAGGTTAGGAAGCAACAGTTAGAACTGGACATGGAACAACAGACTGGTTCCAAATAGGAAAAGGAGTACGTCAAGGCTGTATATTGTCACCTTCCTTATTTAACTTATATGCAGAGTACATCAAGAGGAACGCTGGGCTGGAAGAAGCACAAGCTGGAATCAAGATTGCTGGGAGAAATATCAATAACCTCAGATATGCAGATGACACTACCCTTATGGCAGAAAGTGAAGAGGAACTCAAAAGCCTCTTGATGAAAGTGAAAGAGGAGAGTGACAAGGCTGGCTTGAAGCTCAACATTCAGAAAACAAAGATCATGGCATCTGGTCCCATCACTTCATGGGAAATAGATGGAAAAACAGTGGAAACAGTGTCAGACTTTATTTTTTTGGGCTCCAAAATCACTGCAGATGCTGATTGCAGCCATGAAATTAAAAGACGCTTACTCCTTGGAAGGAAAGTTATGACCAACCTTGATAGTATATTAAAAAGCAGAGACATTACTTTGCCAACCAAGGTCCGTGTAGTCAAGGCAATGGTTTTTCCCATGGTCATGTATGGATGTGAGAGTTGGACTGTGAAGAAAGCTGATCGCCGAAGAATCGATGCTTTTGAACTGTGGTGTTGGAGAAGACTCTTGAGAGTCCCTTGTATTGCAAGGAGATCCAACCAGTCCATTCTAAAGGAGATCAATCCTGGATGTTCATTTGAGGGACTGATGCTAAAGCTGAAACTGCAATACTTTGGCCACCTCATGCGACGAGTTGACTCACTGGAAAAGACTCTGATGCTGGGAAAGGTTGGGGGCGGGAGGAGAAGGGGACGACGGAGAATGAGATGGCTGGATGGCATCACCGACTCTGTGGACATGAGTTTGAGTGTACTCCGGGAGTTGGTGATGGACAGGGAGGCCTGGCGTGCTGTAATTCATGGGGTCGCGGAGAGTCGGACACGACTGAGCGACTGAACTGAACTGAACTGAACTGATAGTTTCCTTTGCTGTGCAGAAACTTTTGATTTTAATTAGGTCCCATTTGTTTAGTTTTGCTTTTATTTCCAATATTCTGGGAGGTGGGTCTTGGAGGATCCTGCTGTGATTTATGTCAGAGAGTGTTTTGCCTACGTTCTCCTTTAGGAGTTTTATAGTTTCTGGTCTTACATTTAGCTCTCTAATCCATTTTGAGTTTATTTTGGTGTGTGGTGTTAGGAAGTGTTCTAGTTTCATTCGTTTACAAGTGGCTGACCAGTTTTCCCAGCACCACTTTTTAAAGAGACTGTCTTTTCTCCATTTTATATTCTTGCCTCCTTTGTCAAAAATAAGGTGTCCATAGGTGCGTGGATTTATCTCTGGGCTTTCTATTTTGTTCCATTGATCTATATTTCTGTCTTTATGCCAGTACCATACTGTCTTGATGACTGTGGCTTTGTAGTAGAGCCTGAAGTTGAGATATGTCCCTTCTATTCCCACTTTCTGGAGGGTTTTTATCATAAATGGATGTTGAATTTTGTCAAAGGCTTTCTCTGCATCTATTGAGATAATCATATGATTTTTATGTTTCAGTTTGTTAATGTGGTGTATTACGTTGATTGATTTGCAGATATTGAAGAATCCTTGCATTCCTGGGATAAAGCCCACTTGGTCATGATTTATGATCTTCTTAATGTGTTGTTGGATTCTGATTGCTAGAATTTTGTTAAGGATTTTTGCATCTATGTTCATCAGTGATATTGGCCTGTAGTTTTCTTTTTCTGTGGGGTCTTTACCAGGTTTTGGGATTAGGGTGATGGTGGCCTCATAGAATGAGTTTGGAAGATTCCCTTCCTCAGCAATTTTCTGGAAGAGTTTGAGTAGAACAGGTGTTAGCTCTTCTCTAAGTTTTTGGTAGAATTCAGCTGTGAAGCCATCTGGACCCAGGCTTTTGTTTGCTGGAAGATTTCTGATTATAGCCTCTAGTTCTGTGCTTGTGATGGGTCTGTACAGATTTTCTATATCTTCCTGGTTCAGTTTTGGAAAGTTGTACTTTTTTAGGAATTTGTCCATTTCTTCCAGGTTATTCATTTTATTGCCATATAATTGCTGATAGTATTCTCTAATAATCCTTTGTATTTCTGTGTTGTCAGTCGTGATCTCTCCATTTTCATTTCTAATTTTATTGATTTGGTTCTTCTCCCTTTGTTTCTTGATGAGTCTGGCTGGTGGTTTATCAATTTTATTTACCTTCTCAAAGAACCAGCTTTTGGCTTTGTTGATTTTTGCTATGGTCTCTTTTGTTTCTTTTGCATTTATCTCTGCCCTAATTTTTACGATTTCTTTCCATCTACTAACCCTGGGGTTCTTCATTTCTTCCTTTTCTAGTTTCTTTAGATGTAGAGTTAGGTTATTTAGTTGACTTTTTTCTTGTTTCTTGAGGTGTGCCTGTATTGCTATGAACTTCCCCCTTAACACTGCTTTTACAGTGTTGCAGAGGTTTTGGGTTGTTGTGTTTTCATTTTCGTTCATTTCTATGCATATTTTGATTTCTCTTTTGAGTTCTTCTATGATTTGTTCATTATTCAGCAGCGTGTTGTTCAGCCTCCATATGTTGGCATTTTTAATGGTTTTTCTCCCGTATTTGAGATCTAATCTTACTGCATTGTGGTCAGAAAAGATGCCTGGAATGATTTCAATTTTTTTGAATTTACCAAGGCTAGATTTATGGCCCAGGATGTGATCTATCCTGGAAAAGGTTCCGTGTGCACTTGAGAAATGGAGAAGGCAACGGCAAGCCACTCCAGTACTCTTGCCTAGAAAATCCCATGGACGGAGGAGCCTGGTAGGCTGCAGTCCATGCGGTCGCTACAAGTCAGACATAACTGAGCGACTTCACTTTCCCTTTTCACTTTCACACATTGGAGAAGGAAATGGCAACCCACTCCACTCTTCTTGCCTGGAGAATCCCAGGGACGGGGGAGCCTGATGGGCTGCCGTCTATGGGGTCACACAGAGTCGGACACGACTGAAGTGACTTAGCAGCAGCAGCAGCAGCACTTGAGAAAAAGGTGAAATTCATTGTTTTGGGGTGAAATGTCCTATAGATATCTATTAGGTCTAACTGGTCTATTGTAGCATTTTAAGTTTGTGTTTCCTTGTTAATTTTCTGTTTAGTTGATCTATCCATAGATGTAAGTGGGGTATTAAAATCTCCCACTATTATTGCATTGTTGTTAATTTCCCCTTTCATACTTGTTAGCAATTGTCTTACATATTGCGGTGCTCCTATGTTGGGTGCATAAATATTTATAATTGTTGTATCTTCTTGGATTGATCCTTTGATCATTATGTAGTTTCCTTCTTTGTCTCTTTTCACAGCCTTTGTTTTAAAGTCTATTTTATCTGATATGAGTATTGCTACTCCTGCTTTCTTTTGGTCTCTATTTGCATGGAATATCTTTTTCCAGCCCTTCACTTTCAGTCTGTATGTGTCCCTCATTTTGAGGTGGGTCTCTTGTAGACAACATATATGGGGGTCTTGTTTTGTTTCCATTCAGCCAGCCTTTGTCTTTCGGTTGGGGCATTCAACCCATTTACGTTTAAGGTAATTATTGATAAGTATGATCCCGCTGCCATTTTCTTTATTGCTTTGGGTTCGAGTTTATACACCCTTCTGTGTTTCCTGTCTAGAGAAGATCCTTTAGCATTTGTTGGAGAGCTGGTTTGGTGATGCTGAATTCTCTCAGCTTTTGCTTGTCTGTAAAGGTTTTGATTTCTCCTTCATATTTGAATGAGATCCTTGCTGGGGACAATAAATTGGGCTGTAGGTTATTTTCTTTCATCACTTTAAGTATGTCTTGCCATTCCCTTCTGGCCTGAAGAGTTTCTGTTGAAAGATCAGCTGTTATCCTTATGGGAATCCCCTTGTGTGTTATTTGTTGTTTTTCCCTTGCTGCTTTTAATATTTGTTCTTTGTGTTTGATCTTTGTTAATTTGATTAATATGTGTCTTGGAGTATTTCGCCTTGGGTTTATCCTATTGGGGACTCTCTGGGTTTCTTGGACTTGGGTGATTATTTCTTTCCCCATTTTAGGGAAGTTTACAACTATTATCTCCTCAAGTATTCTCTCATGGTCTTTCTTTTTGTCCTCTTCTTCTGGGACTCCTATGATTCGAATGTTGGAGTGTTTAACATTGTCCCATATGTCTCTAATATTGTCCTCATTTCTTTTAATTCATTTTTCTTTTTTCCTCTCTGTTTCATTTATTTCTACAATTCAATCTTCTAGCTCACTTATCCTGTCTTCTGCCTCTGTTATTCTACTGTTTGTTCCCTCCAGAGTGTTTCTGATCTCATATATTGCATTATTCATTGTATATTGACTTTTTTTAATTTCCTCTAAGTCCTTATTAAACCTTTCTTCCATCTTCTCAATCCTTTTCTCCAGGTTATTTATCTGTAACTCCATTTAGCTTTCAAGATTTTGAATCATTTTCACCACCAAAATTCGAAATTCTTTATCAGGTAGATTCCCTATATCTTCCTCTTTTGCTTGTGTTGGTGGGCATTTATCTTGTTCCTTTACTTGTTGGGTAGTTCTCTGCCTCTTCATCTTGCTTATATTGCTTTGCTTGGGGTGGCCTTTCCCTCTTCTGGCCGTTTGTGGAGTTCTCTTTATTATGTAGTTTCCTCGCTGTGTGTGGGGTTGGACGGGTGACTTGTCAAGGTTCCCTGTTAGGGAAGCTTGTGTCGGTGTTCTGGTGGGTGGAGCTGGATTTCTTCTCTCTGGAGTGCAATGAAGTGTCCAGTAATGAGTTATGAGATGTCAGTGGGTTTGGAGTGACTTTGGGCAGCCTGTATATTGAAACTCAGGGCTATTTTCCTGTGTGGCTGGAGAATTTGCGTGGTATGTCTTGCTCTGGAACTTGTTGACCCTTGGGTGGTGCTTGGTTTTAGTGCAGGTATGGAGGCGTTTGATGAGCTCCTATCAATTAATGTTCCCTGGAGTCAGGAGTTCTCTGGTGTTCTCAGGATTTGGGCTTAAGCCTCTTGTCTCTGGTTTTTGGTTTTATTCTTGGAGTAGTCTCTAGACTTCTCTATCTGTCATTTCCAAGGTGGTTCCCTCTGTTTTAGCTTCTGTTTGCTGGTCTCTTCAGTGTCTAATTTCCGCCCTGATATTAGGGGGCGGGTGGACACTTTTTAAGGCTCAGTTGTTCAGTCCTGCTCTGGGAAGGGAGGAACGCTGCAGACAAATATCTCTGGCATCTGTGGGAGTTCTCATAGCATCTCGGCCACACTGGGTTTGCCCCCGCTCACAGCGCATGTGTTGTCCCAGTCTACACTGCACAGGCTCTAGGTTGCTCTGCCAGGAACTGTCCGAGGCCTGCGCTGTGTTGTATGCACTTTCCAAGTCTGAGAGGCTCAAGCTCAGTTTCTCGGGTACTCCACAAAGGCGCAGACTTGGTTGGGCCTGCGTTTTGTGCCTTCCCCAGTCTGAGCAGCTCTGGTGACCAGGTGTTTGGCGAGTGCGGTCACTGTGACTTATAGCCTCCCCAGTCCCTGCCACTCGGTTTTCTGGGTGTACAACTGGCACACCTTCTCAGGCAGATATCGACCTGCCTGAGCCCAAGAAGTCTTGATTAGCAGCAAGCCTGCTGCAGTTTGTATCAGATGCCTTTCTGGGGCCGCAGTTGCCCTCTCCGGCTCTGGCTGACCTCCCTGCCTGTCTCGGCGGGGGATGGGGGATGGGCCGACCGCAGCCAGCTCGCTCTGCTCAGTCCTTTGTTCTGTGAGCGGGGCTGACGGAGTCTTAGGTTAGGTCTTTCCGCCTTTTTGTGGGGAAGCTATCCCAGTCTGCTTTGCTATCCCCAGTTACTTCTCTCAGATTGTTCTCGTGGCATTCAAGCCCAGTCCTCTCTCTAAGCAGTTCAGCCGGCTCCTCCCTGCCCGGCCCCCGCTTGCTAATGGCGTATGCAGGCGTCTGCGCTGCTTCTCTGCTGGGAGTTACCGTTTTGTGGGTAATCTGTGGGTTTTAATTGTTTCTTTCTTTTTCCTCCCGGTCATGTGGCCCTCTGAGGTTCCAAGACTCACCACAGACTGGTCAGTGAGAGTGTTTCCTGGTGTTTGGAAACTTCTCTCTTTTTAAAGCCTCCCTTCACGGGACAGAGCTCTGTCCTTACCTCTTTTGTCTCTCTTTTTATCTTTTATGTTTTTTCCTACCTCCTTTCAAAGACAATGGGCTGCTTTTCTGGGTGCCCAATGTCCTCTGCCAGCATTCAGAAGTTGTTTTGTGGACTTTACTCCAAGTTCAGACGTTCTTTTGATGAATTTGTGGGGGAGACAGTGGTCTCGCCGTCCTATTCCTCCGCCATCTTGTTCCTCCCTTCAAGGTAACATATTTAAATCTAGGTGGTAGAGGTATCTGTAGCTTTGTTATATCATTTTATTTCTGATATATTTGAAATATCTTATTAAAAATTCTAGAAGAGAACTGAAACAAGATATCTGAAGATGTTAACAGCAACACATTGCGGTTATGCGATAGTGAATGTTTTTTGTTTCTTAAATAGAGTTTTCTATATTTTCCAAATTTTCTACAATAAGAATATATTTCTTTTATAATTAGACAAAAATAATTTAAAGCAAAAATAAAATCCTTTTAATATTGAAATCAAGGTCTGCTTCACCTAAATTACTCTTAATTTATATATCCTCTATTCAAAACCAAATCTCTGTATGTTAAAAACTGCATAACTTTAATAAGTAGAGCATTTTATTTGATTTATTGCATCAAAATTTATATCTACAAAATAAGCATCCTTTCATAATTCACAAATAATTTATGGATCTTTTTCACCATCTTTATTGCAGTAAAATATCATTCCCTATAAATTTCACATTCCTAATACTATGGGGAAAAGGTACTAAGGATCTCTGGATATATTCCTTTGAAAATCCACATAATGACACTATCAGAGATCTTCCCTAACCTCTTCTATTTGATGTTTCAAATCTAAAAGTGCATCTAATTCTGAAAACAGAACTGATCTTCAGAGACCTTGTAATTTATCTTTTTCCATGATTACAATTTCTAATCTAACCAGCAGCAGTTCAAATTGAACTCTGATCCAAATGATCAATAGCCGTGCGCAACCCATTAGATGTGTGAATATTAAATCGTCTTTGGATAAGGGTTGTCCAAATGAAAAGCATATAATTATCATCTATTAACATATATTGAAGCAAATAACACCAAAAATGCAAAATATGTCATATAACCTTTCAGAAGTCCAGTGACTATGATGCTAAGGTTAGATCTTTTATTTTACATACAGATTTGTATCAAATTATGATTTATGCCTTTAAATGTTTATTATTAAAAAAATGCTAGCCTTAAGACACAAAATGGATAATTTGTGAATAAAGAACATTTAATTTCTGATTCCATCCTTCACAGGAAGGATGTGCTTTCTTTACACAAAAGTTTTCCTGCCTACTTGTAAGAAGTAGCCATGGTCAGTGAGTAAAAGGATAATTAAATGGGTTTGATAAAAAATAATTCCAAATATCTAGCTTACCTTTCATATTTTCCTTTGTATATAAAAAAACCTATATAGTTATAGAAGCATAAAATTACACAAAGAATAGAACTTAAAGAAAAATGAGTCATATCTCCTACCTTGAGTATCAGAGAGAATGGCAATAAAATTTTCTAAACATCCCATGGTAGCTTCTTCCAATATTTAACAATGCAGATTTTGGAAACTTTTCTTTATGAAAACCTAAATCCCTAGTGTTCAAAGGTAAACCTAGAAAAGCAACCTTTTCTGGCATATTTCCCAGTATCCCGTGCAGTTAGTGAAGGTTCTGTGACTGTATCGAAGACAGTAGGATATAAGAAAGATGATACAAACTCCTTCCAGACCTGTCCTTCCAAACATCTCATGTGAGAATGGATGTCAGCTGAAACTACTGTGGTCATCATTTCACAATATATGTAAATCAAACCATCATGTAGTGATGTATGTCAATTATTTTTCAATAAAACTGGAAAAAAACTCTCAGGCATCTCTCCATTGCTGGGGTAATGTTCCAGATGCTGTAGCTGTGAGAAGCGGAAGCATCACCCAGGGCCAAATCTAAACTTATAGTAAGCCTCTAAGGTTTCTGGGTATAGCTTGAAACTACATCACAGGCTAGCCTATTCAGGTTCAGACACTTACTGACCATCATTTTTGGTTTGATTATGATGAGAAAAAACTTCCAGCATTCACTCCCATTTCCATCCTCTCCCACTAACAACCCCTGGCCCTTCTTTTCATCCAACAGTACTGTACTTTAGCATCCGCATCCTATTCTTGTGGTCCCTAGATTTTTTTCTCCCTCCATACTTATACACAGGTTTAGCCACAGTCCTCCCTCATTTGTCTCTGTTTTCTCTGAACCCTAGCCTAACCTTTAGCTCTGAAACCTCATTCTTGCTTTTGGGTCAGAAGTGAGGTTGGGCAAGCTGTGCTTAGTTGTCTGTGTATCTCCAGGTGGGAGGGAATAATTCCCTTTTCCTCATCCTCTTCCTATCACACAATGGGATACGGAAGCCTTCTTGTGAGACACATTATGCAACAGTTTTAACTTGGGCAGGACCTGAAAGTCAGACAAGTTAGGTCTTTTGCTTCAACAGACTTCAGCCGTGCTGGAGAGAGGAGCATGAAGCTCTCTTTCCTGGTCTTCTTGGGGGCAGGAGTAAGGCTGCTATCTAACAACACTCCTTTACTTCTCTTACAATTGCTTCATTGGTGAAAGTATTTCCAAGAAAGCCTATTTAAAATACACAGAAATTGAAATAAAATCCCCCTTCCAGTCCCTGTTTTACTCCTTTTACCTTTCTGAGTGATTGCTTGATGGGATTTCTTCCATTGTCTTTGCATTAGGGCTCCATTTTTTTTTAATCTCTTTACACAGGAACCATTTCAACAGACCTGCCATGTAGAACTAGAGTCTTTCAAGCAAGATAAAAGATTAACCTGACCTTTCTTACATCAATTAATCAATATTGTTACACCACAGATTTACCTTTTAACCTTGCTATTTCCACAGTGCAATATCAAAGCATGATTTGTGAGCTTGCTCCACTTTATATATGGTTAAGAACAACTCTCTGTCTGTGTGCTTTGATAAAGTGTCAGAGCATAACGCAACACAAGAGGCTTTTATTGTCTTCATCAGGAATGGCTTTGTAAATCTAAAATGGGAGCAGCAATACCAGCAAAGCTGGTTGATTGAAATTAACTACTGTCCTCTGTTCGCAGATTCATGATGCTGGAAAGACCATTGTCGAGGAATGTGCTCAAGGGTGGAATCATTTGATCTGAATTTCAGATAAGAATGTGTGTCTGTTGCCAGTAACAATACCCTCCCCCTATCGCTGAAGCTTATCCCCAAGAAAAACAAGAAGGGCTTGCTCCACTCTGTTCTGACCTAAAATTGCCACTTTCCTCTCTAGTTTAGCCTGTTTCATAGGTGAAGAATTTAGAGAAGGCAAGGATGCTGAACTATCTCAGAATACAATCAAGCCCTTTCACTGAATCCACTTCATGGCAGAGAACATTACTGCTGCTATGTCCTCTGTGAGATTCTGTAGACATAAAGACTTCCCACCAGACGATAACAATGTTTAAGTGCCTGTCTCATCAAAGAATTGTAGAATCTCTTTTTGCATATCATCCATCCCTTTGTTTTACATAGATGAAACTGAGTCTCAGAAAATGACACATTTTAACCCAGGTTTCACAGGTATTTACCAGTAGACTCAGACCTTACAAACCAACAGAGTTTCTCCCCTAAATGTCAGGCTGTCACATTAGTTCTTAAGAAAGCATTCAAATGTATGATGATGTTTGCATACTTACCACTTCCTCAGAAGCCAATAATAAAACATCCTGTGGAGGTTGTACATTTCCTTGGGGCTTGTTTGGCAGTGCTCCATTTTCACCTGGCCATCTAGGCGTACCATCTTAAATCAGAAGAAAATCCATATAACAGTTCTGACATTTACTCGCTCTATGACCTACGTTAAGATATTTAACCTCTCTGTGTCTTACTGATCTCTTGGATAAAATAAAATACCTCACAGGCTGTCTGGAGGGTTGAAAGAATTAATACCTATAAAGCACTAAAAATAGTATCTGGCACATAATAAGCACCATACAAGCATGAATATCATGGTTGCTTTAGTCATGTCCAACTCTTTGTGACCCAATGGACTGTAGCCCACCAGACTCCTCTATCCATGGGGTTATCCCAGCAAGAATACTGCCATTTCCTTCAGAGGATCTTCCCAACCTAGGGACTGAACCCAAGTCTCCTGTGGCTCATGTAAATATAGGCTTATATTATTCCTTCCATTCCTTTCTCAGATTATCTGGGGCATGACTCCACAGTTTTGTGATACTGTGTTCCTTCATAAATTCTATGCGTTTTATAATTCTTGACTCCATCATAGCGAACATACTGTAGAGCTCTTTCAGTTCATTTTGAACACAAATAGGGGGCACTGGAAAGAAGTGCCTTTAAATATATGTATATGGGAAAAAACCCACTAACATCTATCATTGCACTCACATTCTGATTCTTTTTGGGTAATTTATAGACTTTAGCTACCTCATTCCCAGAACATGGTACCAAAGATTGTTGACTAAATTTCACTGTGCTTTCAACCTTTAAAGTATGAGAAGTACTGTGGAATGTCAATATCCAGTACCCTGTGAGCAGTGCACAGAGCAAACTTTATTACAGCTTCTATGACGTGCCCAATGGAGAAGCAGTCAAGTTTTCTTTTAATAACAGAGAAGTACCTTTCTCTTGAACTGGTCTGACCAATCATTAAAATGTATCTGGTTTAGTCAAGGAATGATCTTAGATCATGTGAGATTGCCAGCTATAATCACAGATTTGAGCTGACTAACCTTGCTTCCTCACATTTAGCTAAACGAAAGTTCCTATTGCAGGGAAGTCTCTTTAAACAATGTGTCTCTTAATAAATAAAGTGTTGATGATTCAAGTAGAAATTAATTTTTGGTATAAAATTTGAAATTATATGATGTTTTAAATAATATGGAGGAAGGGTAAAATTAAGTGGAAATACCATGTTTAAGCAAAAACAAGCTTAAACTTGCTCAGTTTACAAATTAAGGGTGATTGTTTAAGAACCTTAGAGACATTACCCTCTTAGTGGGACCTGTCCATTATTTTTTTGGCATCTAGTGAGGTGTGTGTGTATAAATGGTATAATCCAATTGCACTCACCAGACTGAACTAGAGTATATGAAAAGACAATACTACTCCTGTGCTTTTATTCACATGGGGAAATATAAGAATTTTGTTCAAAACAAAGCAGTAGCCCTGTTTTGTTTAGCAATTTACTTTTCTTTTTTATTGAATGGAGACATACATCATGAAAGGCCAAACTATCAATTCTGTTTAATATTTCCCCAAAACAAACCTATCAAGCATATGTTACATGCCTGTACGCATGCTCAATCATGCTCAACTCTGCAAACCCAAGACCGTAGCCTGCCAGGCTCCTCTGTCCATGAAATTTCCCAGGCAAAAATTCTGGAGCAGGTTGCCCATTTCCACTCCAGGGGATCTTCTCAACCCAGGGATCAAACCCACATCTCCTTCATTGGCAGGTGAATGTTTTACGACTGAGCTTAGCCCATATTTTGCACAGCTTAACCTCCTTTAAGCTTAAGGAGATATAAGTATTATATCCCTGGCCACTTTGGCATTGACCACAGCAGGACAAAGACTGAAGGAGATTGAAGTCCCACCTGGACACAAAAGTCAGGTGATGCTAAGGTTTAGCTTCCATAACCTTCTTTCCTCTCTTTTGAGATTCTGCCCAGGGGAGGGTTTGTCATTCTCAGGACAAGGTTACCTTAGCAAATGAGCTCTGAGAACAATGAGTTTGAGGTTTAAAATAAAATTCAAGGATGTTCTTAATAAGGTTATATACTGTTAATCCATGGTTTTCTGCCAAGTAGTGTCTCAAATGCCTCTTTAGGGATTTATTCTACTTTAGAAGGATGGTGACTATAAATATTTAAGTATATGGAGACTTTGTCTTTGACCTAATGAAGTTTACAATTTGTTTAGATAATAGTCTTAGAAATGTGATTACTGTAGAATGGACAGACACTGGAATGCAAAAAAAAGCAATATAGTCACATTTTTTTTTGTCTAATGGAGTTCTCAAAGATTAAAAGGCATGATAACCATTAGTGTGAGAGTATAGAAATGGGCATTCTCATACATTGCTGGAAGCAGTATAAACTGGTCCTTTCTCTAAGGGAGGGAATTTGGCAATACACATTAAGAGTCAGAGAAGTGTATAAACACCAACCCATATGTTCCACTTGTAGAGAATTATCCTAAGGATATAATTGGCCAAAAGCACAGAAATGTATATTCAAGAGGCTACAGTTTATAAAAGTAAAAAATTAGAGAAAAAAAAAAGAAGTATCCAGTAACAAGGATTATTTTAATCATGTACTTTTATACAGTGGAATGCTATGTAGCTGACAGCATGATTATGGAGATGTACATTTGTCAATTTCAAAAGATATTTTTGAATGATCATTAAGTAAAAACAGGCCATTATAATTCAAACTGTAGTGTGATACTGCTATGAGATGAAAAGATAGTATATAGATAGGTATAAATTGAAGATGTATTAAAATGTTTCCTGTTGTCTTTGAATACTGAGTATTCAGACAATTTTATTATTTATTTATGTTTCCTCATATCTCTACATTCAATATGCATTAGCTGAGTATAAGAAATAAAGATTGGGATATACTTTTGAAGGGAATTCATGGTATTTGGAGATATAATGATGTCATATTTATTTCACTTTACTTGGATTAAAATATTATTTCATTCCATTTGATTTGCATGTTATCATTAGGAACATTTAAGAAAAAGACTCTCCCTTGAAGATGGCAGAACTACAGAAAGAAGGAAAGGAGTTGGAGAGAAGAGAAGAGGTGTGGGGGAGGGAATGATTGAATTTAATGCAAAAGACTTGAAACTGTCAGATATCAATTGAACTCCTGGCTATTATCCTTAGAGTTGTTTAAACTTGTAAAGACCACTTTAGTTCCTTAAGTTTCAAGATCTGTATCTGTAAATTGAGAGTCATAATAATATTCACAGGACTGTGATGAGGATTAGTAAGAGGCATAAGTCAAAATGTCTTGCTCAAAAATGTGATGTGATGAATGTGATGAATACCTACAGTGAGCAGGTAATATATACTGGACACAGAGTTATGCACTTTAGTACATATGTAATAATATGTTACAACAACCCTATCACACAGGCATCTTGTCTCCATTTTGGAGATGTGGAAATAGAGTTGTAAGGAATTTCAGAAGCCTGCTCAAAGCCAGAGAGCTGGAAAGAGACAGATGGAGATTGGCATGAAATTGTCCAAAAAGGAAGCTTCATATTAGACAGTGATAAACTAGGACCTCAGTCCCCTCATCCCTTCCCTTCTCCCTCCTCTACTCCCCCACTCCCTATCTTCAATAAAGAGAAAAACAGATCATTTAAACTCAAACAATGCTGAGTTGTTCAAATTCACATAAAATTCATTTCACTCTACAAGTTAGTCTTGAAAACATTCAAGCCAAGAGGAAAGATAGCTGAAAGACATGCTGCTTCTTATACATTCCTTATAAACTTCCCTTTCTGAAGTTAATTTTTATGTGTTTTATTTTTCATTGCAAATTTAATCTGATCCTGATACCCAAGTACCTACCTGCTGCTGCTGCTGCTGCTACTAAGTCGCTTCAGTCGTGTCCGATTCTGTGCGACCCCATAGACAGCAGCCCACCAGGCTTCCCCATTCCTGGGATTCTCCAGGCAAGAACACTGGAGTAGGTTGCCGTTTCCTTCTCCAATGCATGAAAGTGAAAAGTGAAAGTGAGGTCATTCAGTTGTGTCTGACTCTTCATGACCCCATGGACTGCAGCCTACCAGGCTCCTCCGCCCATGGGATTTTCCAGGCAAGAGTACTGGAGCGGGGTGCCATTGCCTTCTCCGAGTACCTACTGCATTACCCTACAAATATTCTCAAATACAGCCACAAAGGATAACATTCTGGTTTTTCTTGTGTTGTTTTCTTTTACAATTCAGCCTATGTTTTTTTTTTAAATTGGAAGACTTTTTTTCATCTCCAATCTGTTCAGAAATACTGATACCTCTAGAATATAGAAATCTGAACTACAAAATAACATGATTTAAACTAAAAGACTTGATTCAAATCCAAAATATTCTGTGTGTAGTCTATCAATCTTTTCATTATCTACAATATGTAAATAACGAAGGCTATGCATAATCATAATTCAGTGTTTCAAAAAGGTTGTTAGAAATCAGACAAATGACCAAGCACAATAACAACTAGCATGTACCATGAAATATGGCTATGACATTACTGTGGTAGTATATCAGGATCAAACACATTGCATAAGATCTATAAGAACTCATCAGGTCAACAGTTCTTCCTACTCTACAAACCCCACCATCATATGAACAATGGCAATGTGCATAATTATAAAGCAAATCAATCAAAATCCTTTAGGATACTTTGTATTTGGTTGCTTCTGATATGTAGGCTTCTGGAGAAGTATGTTCTATTTTTCTGCTACTTTACTCATGTTCTTTATGCCATCTATAAACCCCACCCTACAGTCCCTTACAATTTCCTCATGTCAAAATTATTCTCTTTGATGTGGCATTTCTTTCTGAACTTATCCTACTGTGTCATGAACCAGATTTATTCCTCCTCTGAACTCATGTAGCAAATTATGTCTAATGTTACTTGCCTTCTACTTACCCAATAGGCCTACAACCCCTTAGAGGGAAATTTGGGGACTTTTGAAAAGCAATTCCATAGCATGGACCAAATATGACACAGCATGTCCAGCAAGCAGTGAGGTGCTCAGTAGGTCACAAATAACCTTGTTAATAATGCAGTCTTCTTCACTGTATACTTAGAAGATTGTGTTTGCACCCAGTTGAAGAAAGGAATCTGTACGCAAATAAAAGGAAAAGTCTTCTTAACCCCCAAAATCAGAATCTCCTGCATGAGGAGAAAAGGTGTCTTCAATATGCTCAGAGGCCTGGAATCCAGAGTTAATCACTTCTTCCAAACTAATCACTTGAAAAGAGATTATCTGAGCTGAGCATGAGGAGGCCATGAATACCCTTAGATCATACGACTTCATACAACAAAATAAACATGAAGAAAAGAGCTCTGTAAGTACCAAGATTAAGTCTCCCAACAATTGGCAAATCACTAATAACAGGCCTTTTGTTCCTTCTGCAAGCGGTCAAAAGTAATGAATAATAGAATGTTATGCCAAGTCAACTAACAGCCAGTTCACGTGAGATCATTTAAAACAGGAGAAAATGATGCTTGAAAAGGTCCCTGATGAGATTTTGCTTTTTCCTAAGAGATTTCAGATAGCATTCTGCTGCAGCAATTTAAAAACCACTTTCCAAAATTGGGCACCCTCATTATCATGCATTATATTTGCACTCTCCACTTAGGTTGCTTTGAAATAGAATGACACCCAGTTGTGTTTTTTACAGCAAATGCACCTTCTCTCACATTTGATCTCTCCTTTTGTGACAGTCATTTTATTTCACAGCAACCACATTTCTTTGTCTCTATTTCACTGACTGTGTAGTTTGCAAATGATGCAGACACAGCCATTTTGGCTGTTGTGGACAGAGAGAAACTGGAAGCTTGCCTGCCAGGCCCAGTTTCACTCAGCTAGTGCCAAAGTAGTCAAATGGGGGCTTTGGGTTGAGTCATTTCCATCCAGGGTAAAAGAGACATACTGGAGAGTAAAGCCCGCTGTTGTTGTTATTTACATTCTGGCTGTTGTTGCTATTTTAATTAAGTGAGATTATGTTACAGACAGAAGGTTAATTTTGCCAGAGCTAAAAGGAGTGAGGTCATTCTATGAGCCCTTGGGTATAATGTCATCTCTAAACAGAAGATGCTGGTGCCTAAGGGTCAACTTCAGAGACCTAGAAATAGAAGAACTGGTATATAAGCACTGCACTCTGAGAAAACATAATTGTGACTAAAGCATCCAATTCAGAATAAAATATGGACACCAACTCAGGGTGTCAAAACTCCTCAGTACAGCTTTATCCTGGGTTTCAAAATAGCTTAGGCCTATTCCATAGGCTAATCTGGGGCAAGAATTCATAGGAAAGAGGGAAAATAAGTAGTAAAGTCTTACGTATATTTTCATCCATTCAAACATGCTATGCATGCATGCATGCTAAGTCACTTCAGTCATGTCTGACTCTGCACCCCTATGAAAAGTAGCCCACCAGGCTCCTCTGTCCATGGGATGCTCCAAGTAAGAATATTGGAGTGGGCTGCCATGCCCTCCTCCAGGGATCTTCCTGACCCAGGGGATTGAACCCATGTGTCCTGCATCTCCTGCATTTGCAGCCAGATTCTTTACCACCGTGCCACCTGGGAAGCCCTCAACTATGTTATATTAACATATTAAATATAAATATAAAATGCATTACTATAATGCTACAGTACTTTATATTAAAAAATAATATGATAATGTCAATATACTTAGTAAAGGCAAGTGAATAATCAGAACTTACTTTATCATTTATATCATAACTCATTCATAGAATGTGAACTACATTGGCATTCCTCATCTACTTATGTCACCTAGTAATAAAAATCCAACAATTTTTTAAAAAAACAAAGAAAACTGGGGTTATTAATATATGTACATGATTCATCTACTAGCATTAACAGCTGCTGAGGGAGTTGCTATGTTCTATAACATTGTACAGCAGTTGACTCATAAGTAATCAAGAAAAATTTAAATTTCTACTTTATTTAAGCACATATAAGACCTCAAAAGGGCTTCCCTGGTGGCTCAGAAGGTAAAGAGTCTGCCTGCACCGTGTGAGACCCAGGTTCAATCCCTGGGCCAGGAAGATCCCCTGGAGAAGGAAATGGCAAACCACTCCAGTATTCTTTCCTGGAAAATCCCATGGACAGAGGAGGCTGGCAGGCTACAGCCCATGGGGTCACAAAGAGTCCGACACGACTGAGCGAGTTCACTTTCACATTTTCACTTTTGGGCTTCCCAGGTGACTCAGCTGGTAAAGAATCTGCCTGCAATGCAGGAGACCTGGGTTCAATCCCTCAGTTGGGAAGATCCCTTGGAGAAAGGAAGGGCTGCCCACTCCAGTATTCTAGCCTGCAGAATTCCATGGGGTTGCAAAGAGTCGGACACACTGAGCGAATTTCACTTTCACTGCTGCTGTTGCTGCTGCTAAGTCGCTTCAGTCGTGTCTGACTCTGTGCGACCCCATAGATGGCAGCCCACCAAGCTCCGCCGTCCCTGGGATTCTCCAGGCAAGAACACTGGAGAGGGTTGCCATTTCCTTCTCCACTACAAGACATCAAAAAAGTGTGTAATACATCTTATGACCGTTTATATGAAATTATTAAAGCAAAATTATTACAGCAAGGGACCAGTTTCACCTGGAAAATCGATTAATGTAGAACACCTCGTTCTTCAATGATGTGTCACCATACTTTCGTTGTCTTACATATTTAAGATAAATCAGGAGAATTTTGAAATGCTAAAGGAAGTGATTAGCCTGAGACATTCTTGAGGAGAAACGGAGTTTAAGGTTCTCAAATTAGAAAAGTGAAGTCCTAAGAGTCCCCTTCAGGTAGATATGAAGATGGCATTAAGATGACATTCAAAGGTCTCTGAATTGCTAGTCACCCCATCTTTCCTTTGGAAGACAGGCACCTGGGAGATCCCTGAATCATGAGCCCTCCACTCTTAGTTAGGAGTTGGGGATCCTGACCAGGAGATAGGGATCCATCATCACTGCAGTAGAACTCTGGACCAGATAAATCAACAGGAGGTAAACCAGGGCCCTGAGAGAAAGTCCTGCTTTCTCCACTAGTTACTGCAGGAAAGAGGCAATTCTAGAATTAATTTACCAATTCATCCAGGTATTAGAAAATGGATGAGAACTTCCCTGGTGGTGCAGTGAGTAAGAATCTGCCTATCAATGCAGGAGACATGGGTTTAATTCCCTTGTCTGGAAAGATCCCACATGCCATGGAGCAGCTAAGCCTGTGTGCTACAACTACTGAGCCCACATTCTACAAATATGAGTCCCACAAGTCTAGAGGCTGTGCTCCTCAACAAGAGAAGCCACCACAATGAGAAGCCCACATACTGTAACTGGAGAGTAGCCTCTGCTCACCACAACTAGAGAAAGCCCTCACAAAAGCAACAAAGACCCAATGCAGCCCCAAAATTATAATGTGTGCACTGTTGCTCGGTCATGTCTGACTCTTTGCAACCCCACAGACTGTAGCCCCCCAGGCTCCTCTGTCCATGGAATTTTGCAGGCAAGAATAGTTGAGCGGGTTGCCATTTCCTTCTCCAGGGAATCGTCCCGACCTAGGGATCAGACTCAAGTCTCCTGCATTGGAGGTATATTCTTTACCATCTGAGCCACCACAGAAGCCCAATAATAATAATAAATAAATAAAACCAAGTTGAACAAAAAAAGAACATGGATCTCATACCATCCTCAAGTAGGAAGCAGAAAACGAGAGAAACTAACGATGATCTAATGAGTGTATACCATAATGACATTTATAATAATGGTTTTGACTGTTCCTAGGGACTAAATGGCAACCCACTCCAGTGTTCTTGCCTGGAGAATCCCAGGGACGGGGAAGCCTGGTGGGCTACCGTGTATGGGGTTGCACAGAGTTGGACACGACTGAAGCGACTCAGCAGCAGCAGGGACTTGACATGGTTCTTTAAACTCATCCTCTAAACTTTAAAATAACCCTCCAATACAATAATAGGTGTTATAATATAATAATAGGTATTACTGTATCCACTTGACAGAGAAGAAAACTGAAACTCAAAGAGATTAAACTTTTTTTGCCCAGGATTATATAACTAGTAAACTGAAAAATTAGGATTCAAACCAGCTCCATCTGATTACAAAATCCAGTAATGGTGAGATTACTCAGTAAGTGGCAAGGTGGAGATGTGAGTCTCTTGTTTCCAGATCTCTGTGTTGCTCTCTTTCTTTTTAAGACTTCAGCGTCAGCACATGAGCTCCAGTTTCTATATAGCAGGCCTAGCAGTCCAGGAATGCTAGAATGGGAAGAACTCCTGAAGAGAAACAAAGACTCTTTGGCCTCGAGGGGGTCACAGTTCCCATGGAGAATTTGATGAGTATTATGTTCCTCTGCTCCAGAAAGACAGATGCACCTCAATTCTTGTTATTCACCGGAGTTACGTTCTATAGTCACCAGGAACACTGAATTAGCAAGTACTAAATTATTACTATGGGATTTCTTTGGTGGCTCAGATGGTAAAGTGTCTGCCTACAATGTGGAAGACCCGGGTTTGATCCCTGGATCAGGAAGATCTTCTGAAGAAGGAAACGGCAACCCATTCCAGTACCCTTGCCTGGAAAATCCCATGGACAGAGGAGCCTGGTAGGCTACAGTCCATGGGGTTGCAAAGAGTCGGACATGACTGAGCAACTTCACTTCTTCAAACTATTACTAAAGGAAAGGCAGGGTTAGGTGTCTTTGAGCCTCTGGACACAACATCTTCACCAACCAATCAATACGTAACCTTGTTTTCTGTGTGTTTCTGTTTAAAGACACCTTATTTAATACATATTGTTGATTCATTAGCAATGACGTCCCAGCCAGAACACTATAACTCATGCGAGAATGAAGCTCATCTGCACATATATTTTCTTCATAAGACACAGCACAGCCTTCTTGCTCATAGGAACTCTTGACAACACTTTAGGGGTCATTTCAAACTGGAAAAATCACCCATGGAAAGCACAAAAATGTGGCTCCAAACAAATTGTGGGAAAGACACGTTAATAGTTTGAGCACTGAAACAAAGCAGCAGAGCATCACCTTGGTAGACCTTAGCTGGGAGTGTATGTCGGGCAACTTCAAATTTCTGCTGCTCTGTGCATGTCTGCCAACAACTGCAAAAGCATTGTGAGTATTGATTTGGGGGTTACAATATTTTTACTGAGTATGCAAATCCACATATACAGAATCCATAAATCATTAATGGGGATGGACCACATGAATGTAAGAGTTCATATAATTCCATAAGATATATGGACTGCACCCAGTCTAAACATCATCTTTTTTCCAAATGCTTGATCTAGAACAACTCACTGTATACATCAGTTCTAGAATCCTGAATATTGGAAGAACACTTGAGCATAAAAACAAGCTATAGTTTTGAATAATGAAGAAAATGTCAATAAGATTCCTAAAACAAGTGATCCATGAATACACATTAATAAAATTAATTTTATAAAGTAAAATGAACAAATAAACTTTATTCATCTAAAAGTTCAGGGATTGTATGATGTTTGCTTGTTACTGTATTAACTTTTAAAATTACAAACATTATCTTCTGTTAGTTTTTGCTCAATGCTTTAAAAAGATACTTCTGTACTCTAAGAAAATGTGCACAAATAATCCCCAGGTGTAACACTGTTACTTAGAAAAACTGAACTAACTTTTGATTAATAGTCAATTTTGGTGAGCTGAGCAAGCAGAAACACTGACTGTCTTTAACCTCGATCTCCCAAACAATGCATTATTATACACCAGTCAGTCACACTCTCAACCCAAACAAGTTTGCCACTGTAAGTTCCAGAAACCAGACCACGAGCACATTCTGACAAAGGACCATGAGGAATGTAAAAATGAAAGCACTCACCCCATGGGTCTCCAATCTCTACAGATACAGGAATATAGCAAGAGAGAGTGCTAACACAGGTAACCAATTCATTTGTCTCAGAACGTATTTCTCTCTTTTTTCCCCATCCCCCTCTCTCCAGTCAAGTGTTCAAATGTAAACACACACACATACAGAGGCACATTACTCAAGCAGAAGTGTGAAGCTCTCTGTCACCAATTTAACCTTCTGAAATCCTATGTATCTTTGATTTCTAGCTCTCTCTGTAAAGCCTCTTTTATCCCTTAGGAATGTATAATTTTTCCCTACTCTGACCATTTCAGTCTCCATGTTATTGACCTTATTTTGTAAATATTTTCTGCTTCAGTTTAGTGCAGTTCAGTTCAGTCGCTCAGTCGTGTCCGACTCTTTGCGAACCCATGAATCACAGCATGCCAGGCCTCCCTGTCCACTTTAAACCAAATACAGAATTGCAAGACCAAGGAGAACAAGGCAAAATGCCTCATGCATACTGATATATCCCAGAGGCCTGATATATCTCATTGCTGTATCTTAACTGCTAGCATAATGCTAATCACCGACAAAGCAATCAATAAGTGTATTTTGGATGAATGACAACAAATGAACAAGAATGAGAAAACTGCACAGTACCGTTATTCAGAAAGCATAAACATTGCCAATTATAAAGACCAAAAGTTCCAGTATGGTATAATTTGACTGCATTTATAGCATCCCTAGACTTATGTTTATAATCAAGTTTCAATTGATGTGACCCCGAATTCATTCATTCAACATGCATTCAATCAATATGTACTGAGCACCTGGTCAGGGTAAGGCTCTATGCTGGGAGTCACGATACAAAAATCAACAAAAACAGATATCATGGACCCCGCTGAAAATGTGGAGATGAACATAAAAACAGCCTTCAACTAGTGAGTGTCAGTGAATTCAAAGCTATGTTCTCTGGACTATTCAAGAAACATTTGTATAAAACAACCAGGAAATAAGAATCATGAAATAAAGTTATTTCACACTGGCTTTCTCTGAAGCCTGATCTGTAAGAAAGACACTCTCATACAGTACACGCAGGAAGGGGAGTGAGAACACCCCATATGAGAAACCTGTGCCATTCTTTCAGCCCCAGTGCTGTTTATCTTGAAAACGAACCGCTCTTGGCCTTGCTCCAAGGCAAGCAATCCAATGATTCATTGAGGTTTTATTCTTTGGAGATCCGTTTTAAGCAGCAATGGCAAACAGGCTGTCCCAATAAAAACATGTCTTAAGGAAAGAAAGTCCCATATTTTTCTCCTAATAGACAGATGTCTCATAAATTTTGGAGTTAAGAAATTCCTCTATTCAAGTGGCATGGCCTAGATTTCTAATAAACATGATGTCTGAGATGGAAAAGGCAGGCCTGTGCTTTAAAACTAAAAATCCTCCTAAATCTAGATTTGAATTTAAACTTAAAACATAATCTTGGAGTGAACAGAGAATGCATTAATATTCCCATATTAAAGGAGACTGAGATAAATCAGGACAAATGATGATTCCAGCTTCACTGTTCTTCCTTCGGTGCAAATTTTCACTACCCTTCTTTGTCCTTCTGCCCTTTCCATGCAAACTGAATTGATTGCTTAAGCTATAGAGTGAGACTCAAATGAATGGGCTGTCATAATGCAGGCTTCAAAAAATTAACAAATTGGATAGATATTGAATCTTTCTATAGCAAGATAAAACAAGTAAAACATCAGATGTTGCTTCTTACAGGAAGAAGGGGGAAAAAAATAGTATTACCTCTTACTCTAAACTAAAGAACCAGTCCGAACAATTCCATTTTATGGCAAAATGTCATCCCTTTATAAAAACCAATAATAAAACAAATGAGTCGGACATGACTGAGTGACTGAACTGAACTGAACTGATACAATATAATAATTTTTAAAGAAATTTCATTCCCTTATATGACATTAAAATATTTTACCTCAACTAGATGACTTACAATTTTTTAAGATTAAATTCCTTGCTATATTTACATTCTAAACCTGAATAAAAAAGAGATGAAATAAAAATTTATTATTTTTTACTATTGTAAAATATAACCTATTTACATATTAAAGATCAATATCCCAGCCTTTAATCACTTGAAATATGAATCTGTAAAGATATTTAGTTCAGACAATTCTTTGGGGATAAATATCAACTATTTTTACTCATATTGATAAAATATATTCTGTTTACATGATAGTATATATAAAGCTATCATAACTATATACATATTATGTAGCTAGAAGAAATATTAGATAAAATACAAGTATTATTGGTAACTTTCAAGAACCCAAAATATTACTATACATAAAACAATGAATCCCAAGGTCAAATATAAAACATTCTAGTAGGTTTCAGCTTATCTCAAATGCTGTCCTAAAATAGTCTCCAACCAGGATTAATATATTTAACTTAAAGAAAAATATAAACCCAGATGACAAAATACTTTTGACAAAAAGAAAAGGAAAGAAAAAAAATCTCCAAAATCGAGGTAGGTGTTAAAATGGTCCAAAGAAAGCCAAGAATATCAAACATACTTGGACCTTCTATCATTCATTACTATAGAGGACAGATCCAAAAAATGGGCCTAATTGAAATAGAAGTCATTTATGAAAGTTTTCCTGATTGTGAGGTTCACTAAACTCACTAGAAGTTAGGTATTTGAGAAGGAAGAGTTTTGCTAGAGAAAGTTCAAAATTGGGTAATATCTCACTGGTATTAACCAACTTACATGTGACTTTCCTTGAAGGATAGGAAAATTGATGAAACAGTCATTCAGGTTTCCTTCTAACTCTGAAAGTATATAGTAACATATTCTTTAAGATTACACAGAATGGTTGATCATTCAGCTCATTACAGAATGGATATACACCAGAAGTGGAAAACAAATGCATTGAATTTCACTTCTAAAATTTCCTTGATATTACTATGCAAATTATTTATTTAAGTTTTCCAGATATTATCTTTTCTACTATCTTGCTTATATAAAAAGAGGGAAACCTGCTATCCAGATCTGAGGATTTACTTTCACCATTTCATAGCCCACTTTTGGAATAATTAAGATAATCTACTACTTTGTGTGCCTACTATATACTCAAAGATTCTAACTCCTTTTAGTGACATTTTTAAAAGCCATGTTTAATGCAATGAGACCCTGTTCTCTTATATTTTTGCTACCATCTCTACTGTCATGTAAACTGGTCATATAATGATACTCAAACTAGGTTTTGCTTGAATGGATCACACTTTAGGGATGGATGATAGGAAAGATTATTGCTCACTACCTAATGTTTGTTATTAGTAACATTCACTGATATTCATATCTCCTCTGTAAACCTTGTTCCATTTTTTGACATATAATTTATTTTGATAAAATATAGAGAACTGTCTTAATGATTCATGTTACTCATTACTTTAATAAATTATTCAACACAGAAATAACAAAACCTCTATGAATATAATCTAAATTGTGCAAAACACATCAAAATTAATAAATAGTTCACCTTTGATTTTCGTTGTATTTATTCAATTCCTGCTAATTAGAGAAATGCCATTATTCAGACTACAGATTTCTGTCACTAAAAATCCATAGGAATTCTACATAAAACTATTCCTAACTTTAGATCCAGTGGCTGCTTTCCTCAATCTAACAATAATGAAGACTAAATTCGTATTTCAATAAAATGGAAACTGGGGTTGCTGAAGATACAAACTTCAGTGGAGCTACCGATAAATATGAAAATTGTTTCCAAATTTTTAAGCATTTATTTAAATTCTTTTAGAACTCTGATTTTACATTGGTGATTATTTAAAGGCATATGATAGAAATTCAATTTAGATAGATTATACATTCCAAGGAGAAGAAAACATATTAGCTCCAAGCTCTATTTCAGACTGGGACCATAAAGAGAAACAAATGATGCATGATCAAATCATTCAGTCATCATTATTTTGTGCAGACCATCTTAAATTTGCTTGAGTTATAACATCTTCTGCTGCATACCAGGCAGAACCTAAACATCTTAGCCACATACAATTTAACAGAAGTCAACTAGAAGCAGCTGTAACCTTCTAGGGTCTCTGGGACCAAAACACAGGCAAAAATCAAACCAAGATTTATCCAACCATGGCCTAGCTAAAATGTGTGTTAACAGCATAAAAACAACCTATAATTCTGTAGCTAAGAATCTACCAAGGAATCACCAAGGATCAATCAAGGAATTATCATCCTCTTCAGAAGGCTTGGGTGTCACTGACTGAAGGAAAAAAAAAAGCATCATTTAATTATTTCCCTTGTTTAGCTTTTGTTTGTTTTTCCTCTGTCATGGAGGCAGCAAAAACAAATTATTTGGGGGAGCCAATTTGGCTGGCATAGCAGCTGCACCAGTAGGACACATCATGGTACAAGATGAGGTTGCCAAATGTTCATTGTTTAAATATGACCCGATTTACTAGAGTCCAAGTTATAATTAGGTTTCTTCTTTGAATTTTAAAAGGAAAAAAGTGAAGACACAAACTCTTAATACATATAATTAAGACTAGCAGCCTTAACCTAACAGGTTTTTAGAGACACTCTTACTGTCACTCTAAATACAGGTTTCCTGCTGAGAGCATAATTACAGTTTTTGTTGCACTTCATACTGTCTACCTCCTAGAGAGCTTACACTGTTTGTTATTAAAAGAAGACCTTGTCATATTGTGAGCACCTCTGCATATAATGCCTCTTATTGTTGCTGCTTACCTTTTATCTACTCTTCTGGTGTGAAGAGGAGGGAAAATGGCTAATGAACTAGAGACTTAGTAAATTTTAACAAGCTGGAGTTAATACAGTGTTTTTTCCCCTCTCTTTCCATCAAAAGGAGAGCTGTCTCCTCAATTCGACACCCTTGCATTCTGAACCCATAGCTGCCTTTCTTTATTAGACCCATAAACCAAGTTGGAATGAAAAGCAAACCCACAGAATCCTAACTACCTAAGCTAGGAGGGTGGGAAATTCCATTTCAAATTAAATAGCATAGTTTTAATCCATTAAACCTTTAGACTGCATTTATATTTAACACCAAGGTGGTAGCCAAACCTTTTCTACTGATTGACAGCAAGTGCTTTGAGCAGATATTGGGCAGCAAAGTGCATTCAGTTTCCAAAGAGATTCTATAAAACCATAGTGTTTTGTTTTTGTTTTTTTTTTTAAGAATTTGACCTCTGGGAGACATTTATTGGTGCTCTGATAACTACATACTTCCAGACATTTAAACAGAATGGCAGCAAATGGATTTCTGCTTCCACATAGTTACCATCCTCAGTATTAAAGATACTATGCAGTATTGGCAGTTTTTTAAACGTGCTTTGCATGTCTCACCAGGCTGTGACATCTCATTATGTGTTATAACTTTCTCTGAGAAGTCTGCATCAAAAAGACTACTTTGCAAGGTGGGACTATTTTTCACTATCATTCTTTAATCTGTTAAAGCTATAATCTATTTAAGAATGAAACACATGGTTGTTCAAAAAACTCTAAAGCTTAAAAAGAAAAAATTCACAAATAAGAATATTGGATTAGACAGGATTTGTTAACATTACTTTCTCCAAGGCACATTCAGCTATAATCATTCACTTGGGAGAAATAAAGTATTTCCAATGATGATCACATATAGCTAAATTTGAGTGTTTTTTAATATTCTGAAGCAAGAACTTGATTATGCTTTTCAACCAGCAATGGTCCCTTTGTTTATGCCAGAAAGGTAAATTTCAACATTTTACTGTATAAAATAATTTAATGGAATGGTAATATAAACTATGAAACACAAGAATGGAAAAATCAAAGAGTAGTTGAAAAAAAGAAAGTACACTAATATAGTGATTAAAAAAGAGTTCCAAGACACAGTGATAAGCAAAAAAACAGCAGAATAATATAGTCAGTGAAATTTTAATAGCACTCAAACCCATGCTATTTATAGAAGCACAGCTTTATATAGATATAGATACATATATAAGAAGGTCTGAAAGGATACACATATTAATAACACTGGTTACCTCTGGTAGAGAGAGTGAGATTAACAGGCTAGATTCC
This sequence comes from Moschus berezovskii, assembly GCF_049115385.1. Lineage (NCBI taxonomy): Eukaryota > Metazoa > Chordata > Mammalia > Artiodactyla > Moschidae > Moschus > Moschus berezovskii. The sequence continues at coordinate 91,694,168 of NC_142461.1, read as the reverse complement.
TTTGCTATTGCTACTGTAACAAAATACCACAAACATAATGGCTTAAAAAAACAAGTGAATTCATTATCTTACAGTTCTAGAGGTCAGAGATTCAAAATCCATCTCACTAGACTAAAGTCAAGGTGCTGGAAGGGCTGATTCTTTCTGGGGGCTCTGGGGGTAGAATCCATTTCCTTGTCTTTTTTAGCTTCAAGAGGCCACCTGCATTCCTTGACTTGTGGCCCCTTCATTGAATAAATCCAATCTCTTGCTTCCATCATCACATCTACTATTAACTTTGCCCTCCTGCCTCCCCCCATAAGGACTCCTGTCATTAGCTTGGGCCCATCTGGACAGCCCAAAATTATCTCCCCACCCAAGGTTTTCAACCAAGTTCCTTTAACCACGAAATGAGACTATCCACAGAATCGAGGATCAGAACATGGACATCTCTGGGAAAGCCATTATTTAGCCTACCACAAAAACTAAAAGGACTTCAGTTTTTTGAATGGGGTTTATATTGTACAATTAAAATGCATTTATATATTAATTATATAACTTCCATAACTTAAAGACAAGAAAGATAATTTCATTTCTCACTGTTAAAAATGTTTGAGGTAGTTAGAAAAGAAAAAAAATAATCACACTTCCTCTACGTATTTAGTTCTTCTCTTTTGTTTTTTCTTGCCCCTCCAAACTCCTATTCTTTCCCTTTCTACACTCTTTATTTCCTGGTTCTGCACCTCTATTACAAGATTTATAATCACATTTCATATCCTCCCCTTGAAAATATTACCCAATCTGAATGGTGGCACAATTAGGCTGAGTATAACTACATATAGGATAAAGAATATGTCATTAAGACATTAAAAAATGTCAGTTGAGCCCCAACTGAAAGGAAATATGCAGAGAATTGGGATACCGATATTAAAAGTCCTACGTCTTGGAGAGTTTACTATCTAGAGAGAAAGACAGGTATGCAAACAAACAGTATCATATGAGGTAGCATTAAAGAAGAATGAACAATGGGCTACGGAAACCTGGCAGAGAGAGAAATTAGTTCTCCATGAAGTGCCAAGTGATGATGGGAAGGAGAAAGTGGTTAGAGAAAAATTAGCGGAGGAGGGCCCATCTGACCTGGACCCCTCCGTCTCCACATTTTCCACTATGACCTGGATTGTCAGCCCTCAGGTCTGCCGAAGGCTCACACATCTCTATAACTCTGGTCAATGTGGCATGTCTGCCGATGTTCAGCTAACCTACATTCCACATCCTCTCCACTTGGGGTCTCAGAAACTCAGTGTTTTAGAAACGCTTAACTCCAACAGTCACTCTACCCACACTGCCCCACTGAGTATAGTGGGTGACCGAGGAGCCTGCCAGGGAACTGACTGCCAGATTCCTAATCAAGACTCCCTTGTATCCTTAGGCTTCCTCTTATTTATCTGGACGGTTCAAATGGTAGAGGGAAAAAAAAGTTAGGACACCTGCTTGCTACTACTTCTCTCTGTCTCACTCCTCCTCTCTCCCATCTTTCCATTTTAACTGCCTTCCATACTGTGCAGCAAGGACCCTGGCCAAGCTTTAATAGGCTATAATCTCCTCCAGACTTTCAGAAAAACTGTATCATATGTCTTCGTGTCTTGGTCTTAATATGCTAAAATTTTAGACAACTTCTAAAGCTGGCTTTAAGCCTACTGACTGACTAAACACATGAAGTACTAGCTCCCTCCTGCCCTGTCTGTGCTGTTAAGTTTCCCATATCCTTCTGAGGCAACAGGCTGTAAGGCAACATGATTTACTGGATGATGGATGACTCATGCAACCCATTCCAACTACCATCTAACAACACTAACTATTCAAAAACTAAAATCTACATTTCCCAGACTCCCTTGTAGCCAGGGTTCTGGGTGAGATCTAGGTTCTGCCCATCAAATGCAAGGGCACACACTTTGTTTCACATTGAGCTCTATGGAGACAGAGGTCAAGTGCAAGGCTGGTAGGAACCATGGCAATGAAACCATGTTCTGGAGCTGGCAGTTGCTGAAGTAGCTCTCTGATTTGGCAATTTGTTGATGCTAAATTACCAGAAGTGGTAAAGTTCTGAAGCAGGCAGCTAGCCTGGTGGGGAGCTTCCTAACCAAGAAGGGGTACAGCTCTCAGCAGCCTAGGGCTTTTGAAATCACTCCTGGAAGCAGATTCACCCTTCCAAACAATTCTTTAAGCTATCTTCACACTTAATGATTTGTACTTGTGGTAGGGAGACTATATTCTATTTTTTTACAATTAAGATTCCTGATTAGTATGGGTGTGTGAATGGGGGGAGAAGGTTCAAATGCTTTAATATTGGAAAATATTGCCCCCAGTCAGGCTAATTTAAGAGCCTAATGGGAGCCCAACATTAGTTGGGTGACTGATATTCCACTCGGGGTAAGGTAATGAATAAAAAATCATTCTTCAAGCACAGTGTAATTTCATTTTTTTGGTTTTTTCGTCTACCTGCCTCTATTCACATTTTACAGACTTTGTACTTAAAGTCTCCATGCAGGGCCTCCTCACTTTAGTACTCTTAGCCTGTTTTGGGGGGTTTTGGGAGACGAAGGGGTTGGGGAACAATTCTAAGGGAACAGTTCATAAGACCTTTATTAGAGAGAGGTAGAAAGTCATTCAGTGCTCTCCAATCTAGCCTTTACAGGAGTCTCCATTTAGCTTCTTGTTTCTCTTCCGCATGATTCAGGTGATAAAATACTAAATTGACTGGTATCCACAAACTTCCACCACTCAAAGTTGGAACTCACCTTAGAGGTTATTCATGTCAAGCCCCTATTTTGTTGATAAATATACTTATGTCCAAGATAATAGAACCAATAAGCAGAAGCAAACTCATATTTGTAGGCACTGTTATTTTTACCACACCAGCTAAAGATCTGGATGAATGAATTTAAGAAACTAAATGAATTTAGTTCCAGTCAGTGGACTGACCTCTCTAGATGTTCATCCAGTCCACTTTAGTCTGTTATAGATCCCGCTTGATCCATGTAAGCACTTGATTTTGTGAGTCAATTTAAAAGATTCTGACATAAAATATTTTAGTGAATAAAAAGTCCTTTGGTAAATCAAATTATTTACTCTCTATATTTAAATTTTGTTGTTGGATATAGAATCCACCTAGGAATGGGGCTTAGAACAAAGCACAAATGGTGTAAAATATTTTAATATAATCTTGTATCTTTATCTATTACCAGCTTATAATTTAAAATGTACTACATTTGCTCTTATGGATAGATCATTGCAAGAGCTCTCTAGAACTAAGAAGCTTTTCTTACTGAACCAGGCAGGTAATGCCCTCAACTGGTAGAACTTGCCTTGTCTTCCATCTGGAACAGCATCACCAGTTTTGTCATCCCCAAAGGCACCATTCTGACACATCTCATTAATTTTTACAGGGTCCTGACCTATAAGAATAAATGGTCTATGCTTCAATGTCTAAGTATGCACATAAAGAGAATAGAGTTTAACTTAAGTGCTATATATGTAATCTTGGGTCTAAGGAAAAAAACATGTTGAAAAGACATAAATTTCTTGAGGAGATTATATATTAAGCTCCAAGCAAATACAGTGCAGCATAAAACACTCCAAATCTATTCAGAAGAAAAGTATAAAACACTACCAAGTATTATCGATAGTTTAAGCATAATGTCATTATTCTTGCCCCTTCATGTTAATGTATTCTTAGTTTATTTTAACTATACCTATCTGTGGATGGAAACCTAAAAAAATTAAAAAGCACTTAAATAGTTCACAATCCTCACCCCGTTGAGAACATTAAATCCTAAATATTCCAAAAGTCTGAATGCAATAAAGTTGGTTCTGTGGCCATAATTAAATAACTGTTCATGAGAAAAAAGTATAACCAAACCACAATGACTGATATTAAAAACAGATACCAAAATTGAAAAAGAAAATGCATATATATTCACAAATCAGAACCTCGCTCCAAAATATTAAGCATTTTTTCCAAATAATCTCTTTTAACAAACTCTAACAATTAAGCAAAGCAATTGACACTGCAATACCTATACTCTTCTAGAATTTTCATTCTGGAAGTGAGTCAAGAGAAAAGTGAAATAATAAAAGTTAAAACTTATTGAGTTTTTGCTAAATGCTAAGTGCTTTATATGAGTTATCTAATTTCATCCTCATAAGAACTATTATCATAACCATTTTGCTGATGATGGCAGAAAGGCTTGGGATATTTAAGTGAACCCTCCAAGTCTATGCAGATAATAAACTATGAGCCCAGTCTTTCTTCTCCAGAGCCCAGGCTCAGAGACACTATCCTTGACTGCCACCACTGGGACAAGCTTCATTCTATAGGATTCTTCCAGAACAATAGCTATTTTAAGAAACACTCTGCTTTGGGGATTATAAGATTTATCAGAAAAGATCTAACAAAGTTTGAGTATTTTTGTATAGAAAAGCTTCCATGGGGCATAAAAGTTCTTACAATTTGCTTTCACTGAAGAAGGCACATAATATGAGGCCTACAGGAATAGATGTTAGAAGAAGAACTATAGGAAGGTGAGACATTGTTCATATACCCAAAAGACTATTTATTAACCTCCAAGAAAACAAAGCTAGAAAGACAAAGCAGAATTTTTTCCCTTCTAAAATTGTATTTAAGTGATCCATTTCTATATTTTACTTTAAAATAATGGACAAATAATCATCAGCAAACATAGACTGTATTTCAGTCTAGCTAGACATGCCCTCGGGTGGGTAAAATTGACATAAAACAGGACAAAAGTCACAAAAGCATGTTGAATTATAAAACAACTACCTCCATATCAACTGGCATGTCAGTAGAATAAATATCTAATCACAATAGTCTTCTTTGGCTTCCAAAGATAGGAATCCAGAAGTGAAGTAAATGAAGAAGTGGTGGTGAGAATTAGACAACAGCCTTGTCAGAGCCACCAGCCCTTCATCAGGCTTCATAAAGTTCATGACATTGCCAGCCTGAAACCTGCCCCAGTGCAAGAAACTGGTCTGGCCAGAAAATAACTGGGAGACTAGTTAGATCAGAAGCCTTTCCTGAAATTCTCCTGCTGATTCCCACTGCAGAGATTCCCACCATAAAAATGGATAAAACAAAGTAAAAATAAAGTCTCTAATTCAATTTTGCTTCAAATGATAATTAATTCACAAGATTAGTCTGTCAGTTGAGTATAATTAAGAGTCTACTGTAATAAGAAGTAGCTTGGTGTCAGAAAGGAAAGGATATGGACTGCAGAATAAAAGCTGAGTTCAAATCTTGCCGTGACTACTAGGTAAATATGTTTATTTATTTAAGTAATAAACTATCTGGGTTTCAGTTTGTATGCCTGCAAAACAGTAAGAATGTCACAGTCTGTGAAAGATTAAATGAGAAAATGTGTGTAAAAAAATGGAATACAGTCCAAGGGACACATTAGACTCCTCTGTAAACATAAGCTCATATTACCCATTGGTATCTAGTGTGCAGCAGGATACCAGCAGTGTGGAGGAGCTAATACATGAATAAGATGTGGTTCTTGCCCTTAAAGAGCTTACCAGGTAGATTAAGAAACAAACCAGATGTGAGAAAACAACTATTGATAAGCATAGTAGAACTTGTAATGGGACCAGATGGTTGTGCGGTAGAATAGTTAAAGAAGATTAATGATGGGTGAATATGCTGACTGGGCCCAGAAGGCTGAGGGAGCATAAGGATGTGAGAACTTAGTACTTGACTTCCATCTTCAAAACAAAAGACTCAATAAACAAAGGAACATTGTTTGACACAAAGGAATTCTACACATGATGTTCTGAAATTTTGCTGTCCAAAGTATGGTTCACAGACCAACTCCACGGTACTTGAGAGTTTGCTAGATATGTAGAACCTGGGATCCAACACTGGACCTACTAAACCAAAATCTATATTTTACCAAGATCCTGGGGGTGATTTGTATTTACATTAAAGTTTAAGAAACACAGTTGTAAATCACAAGTAGATCTCCAAAACAATGAGAGATGTTTTATGTTTTATACTTAGGAAAGCACCAAGGTTTTAAGCTGTTTTTGAGATGATAAAAGTGAAAGTGTTAGTCACTCAGTTGTATCTGACTCTTTCAATCCCTTTGAGATGATAAATATTCTGGAATGTCCTCATTTATAAAATGGAGATGTAATATTTGCTCCTCAGGACTGTTAGGAGGATTAAAATAAACATATATAAAACCTATGCTTTCTAATCCCAAAAGGGAAAAACTGTTTTTGTTTTTTTTTTCATCTCTGTATCCTTTACCCTTAGCGTAATTGTTCTATACATATTCCATATTCAATAACATTGTGTTAAATAAATGAATTAATGGGTCAGTCAGGAGGCTTTCAGACACTATCAAGTACACTTTGAAATGAATAACTATGGGACCTTGGGTGAGATCTGTAGACTCAGTTAAGCTGAAACAGGGAAGCACTTTTCGGATTAAAATGTGCATACTCATTTAGTCACAAGATTTTTCACTGTTAAAGAATTAAGAATGGTAATACAATGGTGAAACTTAAGTTAAAAATGTATTTTGTCATAGGAAATTAGATTTATCACTCATAGTGACCTCACTAACCTTATGTTAGTTTAATATCAAGTGTTCTGTGGCGATTCTGTTATTAATTATAACACTAGTTTTCTCTTGACATCTCAAATTATGTAATAAGTTAATGAGTTCACCTAAAGATTCAAGCCCATAGCTCAAAGCCTCTTTCTTCCATACCCTCAAGAAGCATACAGTCAAGTGAGGTTCAGACATTGTAATTAGCAATTAGAATATAGAAAAGGTCTCAATGTAGGTTGTTCTAGAATGACAGCAGCAGTAACAAAGGAACTGCCCACTGCCCGACTTCTGAAGGGTTTCAGAGAGAAGGGACTGAGCTAAGACCTGAAGGATAAGCAGTGTGACGGGGGACTAATGGAGGCAGGGTACCACATGGAAGAGGAGAAAGGAGCCAGTTCAGGGAGCCACCAAGTAGCTCGGTATTTCTGAAGTATAAAAAGGGACCGTAGCAGGAATAAAACAAAAGAAGACTGGGACAACATCATGATGGCTTTTCATGCCACACACAAATTTTACTCTTGAGTCATTAAAAGAATTTGAGTAGGAAATCAATATGATCATACTTTCATTTGGGATGAGCCAATTTGGCAGAAGTGAGTCTGATGGATTGGGAGAGAGCAGTCAGGGGAACATGAAATGCAACTAGAGATTGGCAGATAAGTATAGAAATTAACACATTAGTTGATATGATAGCTTGAACTGAGGCCATGATAGAATGGAGAAAAGAGAATGAAACAAATATTAAGAGGAATAATTAATTGAATTTGTAAACTGACTAAAACCAATGGTTTTCTAACATCAAGAAAACTGAATTCATTTTCCATTTTAGCATGTATACTTAATGTCCTGTAAGAAACAAATTTTGTAATATAAGATAAAACTGGCAAGTGTAAACTTAGGCACACGGTTGTACCGTGATGCCGTCCACTAAGATAAGGAATACAGGGTGAGGAATGACATCAAATGTTGGGGTTTTGATGCAGTGATTTTCAGAATTGGTTATCCACTGGATCAACCTTGAGAGTCTTTTAAAAACAGTGATCCTGTCTTCACATTCAAAACGTATTTGTCTAGAGTAGGAAAATACCATCCTAGTACAATACGCCTCTTGTTGGTTCTCAACCCTGGCTGCACATTAGAACTTCTGGAGCTTTTGAAAAAGACCATGCCTAAGTGTCATTTCTCAGAGACTCTGATAAATTTATCTGAGGCCCTGACATGAGGTGTTTTTAAAAGCTCTCAGGTGATTCTAACATGAGTCCAGAGTTCAAAACTGTCAATTCTCCAAAGAAGAGAGGTTCTATATTTCCCCCACTTAAAAAAAAAAAAACACTTCCCCTAAACCCAGCCTTAACTATAACCATATTTTTATCTAACTTAGACTATGGACATCTGCTATAGTCTCCATCATCTTTTCTCTTCTTCTTCTTTTCTATCCTTGGGTTTTGTTCAAGAAATGTCTATCATCTTAGCCTCCCCACCATCCTCATTAGGCTACTGAAGATAAAGATAATGAAACCAACTCCCCTTCTCTAGTGGACCTTTTCTTTCATATCTTAACCATGTGAACTCTCTCTCACCTTGAAAACAAAAATGAAAAACCTCCCCCAAAGTTTGTTAACTCCTGAGACAATTCTCCATTATTTTCCTTCCCTTAAAAGCCAAACTTCTTTGATGATAAGTTCTCCTTAGGACCAGGACTGGTACAGGAATTCCTGACTGTCTCCAATAACTAGAAAAGTGAGAAAATCTGAAGAGGAAATATTCTGCTCCAGAAACTGCTCAGGCCCCAGAATAAGAAATTCTATCTTGTACCAAGCAGAATCAGAGGGGGAAACCCACCTCTTTTCTTGTATGAAAGGAAAGACTTTCATATGTTACATAAGGACAAAGAATTAGTCCGAAAAGTATATAAACTTTTGTAGTATAAAACTATAAAAGATAGGAAAGCAAATTTCAGGCATTTTCACACTACTCATAACTGTATTATTTGGTAAAACTTGTTTCAATAGCTCTGGTGCAAAATACATATAGTCCTAACAACACTGTAGGCCAACTATACTTCAATAAAACTTTAAAATATGTAGTCTGTGCTTATAAATTTGGTTCAACAATAGCTAGGCACAACTGAAAGAGTAAATAAGAACTGAATTACTAGCAACTGTATAAAATGACTTTAGAATGAATTTACTAATATGAAAGCAATTACATAACAAATTTCAGTAGTTTCTGGGGACAATAAAAATGACACACTTATAAATAGCCAAATAGGTAAAAATGACAATCGTATTGGTTAAAGTAAATAAGAGTAACTCCAAGGACTGGAGTAAGGATCTCACAAAAATGTCCACTCATCTCTCTTGAAAGAGGTATCAGTGTCTCTACTTTCAGTTCAGTTCAGTTCAGTTCAGTCACTCAGTCGTGTCCGACTCTCCGTGACCCGATGAATCACAGCACGCCAGGCCTCCCTGTCCATCACCAACTCCTGGAGTTCACTCAAACTCATGTCCACAGAGTTGGTGATGCCATCCAGCCATCGCATTCTCTGTCGTTCCCTTCTCCTCCCGCCCCCAACCTTTCGGAGCATCAGAGTCTTTTCCAGTGAGTCAACTCGTCGCATGAGGTGGCCAAAGTATTGGAGTTTCAGCTTTAGCATCAGTCCTTCCAATAAACACCCAGGATTGATCTCCCTTAGAATGGACTAGCCTTGAATGCTAAATCAACTGACTTAAATGAAGAAAGATACAAGATTGGGAATGTTTTAGTGACATACTCTGCCCTACCTCATGCTGGCACCTAAGGGGATCCAACCAGTCCATTCTAAAGGAGATCAATCCTGGGTGTTCATTGGAAGGACTGATGCTAAAGCTGAAACTCCAATACTTTGGCCACCTCATGCAACGAGTTGACTCACTGGAAAAGACTCTGATGCTGGGAAAGGTTGGGGGCGGAAGGAGAAGGGGGACGACAGAGAATGAGATGGCTGGATGGCATCACTGACTCTGTGGACATGAGTTTGAGTGAACTCCGGGAGTTGGTGATGGACAGGGAGGCCTGGCGTGCTGTGATTCATGGGGTCGCGGAGAGTCGGACACGACTGAGCGACTGAACTGAACTGAACTGAACTGAACTGAAGGGGATTTCAAGATCTTACTTTCTTTTCCACCACCACTGTCACCGTCATTCTCAAGACATATATAGGCAATTTCATTTCCAGCAAGTAGAGCTCAAATGTGTATCCAAGAGTATGGAGAAGCAAGTAAATCTCTGAGTAGAGAATGAAGAGAAGAACACTAATTCTATCTTTTATCTCTCTGTGGGAAAGCTCAGAGGAAGATGTAAGAAGAATAAGGACAGTGGCTTAGTTGGCTCTATGTTAGTCTGAGGGAAGAATTCCTTAAGGCTCCTGCATGGTCTAATCCAGGTTACCAGGATAAAGAAGCAGATAGATTTGGCTAAGCAGCAAGATTTGGGCATTTTCCTGAAACAGATCTGAATATACTACCTTGAAATCAAATGATTGCAATGATTTATTTTCAAGATTTACATATGTAAGGCCTTGTACATCTAAGTTCTCAAGTAACAATTACCATGACCTCTTGAAGGCCACAACTGAACACACACAGACCTGAAGGCCAACATAATTCTTTGCTTATTAACTGCTCAATAATCATTTGCTAAAATGAAATTTTCTGGCCTTAGTTTGCTTGGTATGCCATGATTAGTAAAGACTGTTTTAAAAATCTGTGGAAATAAATGAAAATACCCTTTGAAAAACTGAATGCTGTATAAATACAAGATATCCCCCTACTATTAACCAGAACATGATACTATAACAGTCCTACTGTATATACATCCCACCAGGCAGTATGCTTGTCAATCACCAAACTTCATTAAGAATCTAACAGATGAGCAATGTAAAAAAATTGACATTGGAAGATCTTGGTCTTTGCCCTTTGGCATCCCGCCGTGAAGCCCACAGTATGGCCTGATATCCATCTATCCAAGAGACTCCAGGAAATGCTTGTGTGGTCAAACTGGTTCTGCCATTGGTCTCATTCCAACCAAAGCTCATTAGTTTTACTTTTCCCTTTAGATTTGTGGGTTAGAGTTTTATTTGTTGCATAATAGAAGGCAGTAGCAGCTTGTATTTTTCTTCACCCCTTAGCAATGAATCAGCAACATATCCATTACATTTTCTTTATTAAGTGGTAGTTCACTGTATGTCCTTAGACTTAGCTGTCATTCTAAACATTAATTTCTCTGATTATAATTACTAGCTAAGATAAAATAAAAATGAACTAATATTCTAGTTTCAACTCTAAAAATCTAGACCTGCACTATCTAATATGGTACCCTCTAGACAAATGGCTGTTGAGTACTTGAAATATGACCAGTCTGAATATAATAGGTGCTATAAGTGTAAAATGCACATCAGATTTCAAAAGTTTTAGTACAAAGGAGAACCTTTTGAATCTCAGTAATTTTTAAAGTGATTGTGTGATGAAATGCTAATATTTTTATTACTGAGTAAATTAAAACATAATCTGAAAATCAATGCCAACTGTTACCTTTCATTTTCTAGTGTGATAACTAGAAAATTTTAAATTATATTGGTGGCCTACTTCCACTGGACAGCTTTGATCTCGATGCTCAAAGAAATTTTCTAGAGATTTCCATTCCCAATGATCCTGAATGGTTTTATTAATTTAATTAATTTGAATTCACTCTTTCTTACAGGCTTGTTTAAAACTGTTTATTATCTGACTCTACAGTTGACAAGAATATAAAAGGTAAATTAAATAAAACTAATTAATGATCATTAATTATGCTTAAATGGTACTGACCTTGACCTTCCAAGAGCCTGGGAAGTCCTTTAAACACCTGCATCAATAGCTTTGTGTCACACCAAGTGATACCAAGTGCTGAACCATGAATATTTTAATGCTGTTCTTGCCTATAGGTGACTTCCTTGACCTATCGCTCCACTGACCACAATAAACAGAAGTGACACATAACAGCCCATGCACTGATGTATGTGTTGGGCAAATGTCACAGCCCTTTTTTTCCCCTCAAAACATCTTGAAATAAAAGAAAATCAGAAAAGTAGATTTGTTCCTAGTACTTGTGATTTATTCTCAAACTCAGCTTTCAATATGTATGTACTGTAATGTATACGTGATGTAAGACCACCTATTCAGATAACAGAGGTACTTTAAAAATGAATGACCACTGTATTTGTGGCCTATAATTTTTTCTTAAAGAAACTAAGAGATATAATAAGAGATGAAAACGTCTAACATAAAAAAAAAATATTACCACTGTGTCACTAGTTTCACCACTGAATAGAAAAGCAAGAATCACAAGAAAATAGCTCAACCATGAGAAAATAGCAGCATCCTTCTGATCTGGAACATATCTGAACAGCAAGGGCTATATCAAATATTGTTACTGAAACACAACATGTGCCTGACACACAATGAGGTCAGTCAGTTCAGTTCAGTTGCTCAGTCGTGTCCGACTCTTTGCGACCCCATGAATCACAGCATGCCAGGCCTCCCTGTTCATCATCAACTCCCAGAGTCCACCCAAACCCGTGTACATTGAGTCAGTGATGCCATCTAACCATCTCATCCTCTGTCGTCCCCTTCTCCTCCTGCCCTCAATCTTTCCCAGAATCAGGGTCTTTTCAAATGAGTCAGCTCTTCACATGAGATGGCCAAAGTATTGGAGTTTCAGCTTCAACATCAGCCCCACCAGGACTGATCTCCTTTAGGAGGGACTGGTTGGATCTTCTTGCTGTCCAAGAGACTCTCAAGGGTCTTCTCCAACACCACAGTTCAAAAGCATCAATTCTTTGGTGCTCAGCTTTCTTTACAGTCTGACTCTCACTTCCCAATACCAAAATGTGGGAGTGTGGAACAAACAAAGCTTTACTAGGGGCCATGCAAAGAGGTGGGTGGCTCAGGCCTTTAAAAATCCCAAACTCCCTGAAAGCTTTCAGCAAAGTTCTTTTATAGGAAAGGTGAGGGAGAGGTACAGGTAGTTGTTGCAACTTTTTAGTGTCAGATCCTTTGTTCTTGAGGTCAGGTCTCAGGCTCTTATAAACTCCACCAAATGTTATTCTCTGTTCTGACAAGAAAGGGCCAGGTCCCAATGCTCACCTGTCACCTCTGAGGTCTAGTCTCAGCTAAGGGGAGGCAGATCTCAGGTGCCGGAACTCTTTAAGGCCAGGTCCCCAGATACTTCCACCGGCCATCCCTAAGTGAACCAGGTGCCCAGGACCCTCCTGGCCCTCAGGCTCCTCAGGCAACCAGGGACCAGGTCCCACACACTGTGACCCAGGCAGATGGCTGCTGCCATTAGGTCACAGAGGCAGGGATATGGAAGAAGTTCACCTCCACCTCAAGCTCTCGGCCCAGTGGCCTTGGTGAGAGTTCTGAAACCCTGCAGGATACAGCCCCAACCTGTTCTCTGGGCCCCCTAACCTACCCACTGGCCCAAGGCCAGGTGATCTGGTAGGCCCCTGGGAGAAGGCCAGGATCCACCTCTTATCTCACTTTCCACCTGAGGACCACCATGCTGATGACCCTTGAATGGGGTCAAGTTGCTTGCTTGGGGGAGGGGTCCACTGCATCACCAACCAATGGCTGTGCAGGACCACTAACCAGTCCTATCACTTCATGGCAAACAGATGGGGAAACAATGGAAAAAGTGACTAATTTTGGGGGCTCCAAAATCACTGCAGATGGTAGCTGCAGCCATGAAAGAAATTAAAAAATGCTTGCTCTTTGGAAGAAAAGTTATGATCAATGTAGACAGCATATTAAAAAGCAGAGACATGACTTCAGGCTCTACTACAAAGCCACAGTCATCAAGACAGTATGGTACTGGCATAAAGACAGAAATATAGATCAATGGAACAAAATAGAAAGCCCAGAGATAAATCCATGCACCTGTGGACACCTTATCTTTGACAAAGGAGGCAAGAATATAAAATGTAGAAAAGACAGTCTCTTTAACAAGTGGTGCTAGGAAAACTGGTCAGCCACTTGTAAACGAATGAAACTAGAACACTTCCTAACACCACACACCAAAATAAACTCAAAATGGATTAGAGAGCTAAATGTAAGACCAAAAACTATAAAACTCCTAGAGAAGAACGTAGGCAAAACACTCTCTGACATAAATCACAGCAGGATCCTCCAAGACCCACCTCCCAGAATATTGGAAATAAAAGCAAAACTAAACAAATGGGACCTAATTAAAATCAAAAGCTTCTGCACAGCAAAGGAAACTATAAGCAAGGTGAAAAGACAGCCTTCAGAATGGGAGAAAATAACAGCAAATGAAGCAACTGATAAAGGATTAATCTCCAAAATATACAAGCGGTTCTGCAGCTCAATTCCAGAAAAATAAATGACCCAATCAAAAAATGGGCCAAAGAACTAAATAGACATTTCTCCAAAGAAGACATACAGATGGCTAACAAACACATGAAAAAATTCTCAACATCCCTCATCATCAGAGAAATGCAAATCAAAACCACAATGAGATACCATTTCACACCAGTCAGAATGGCTGCTATCCAAAAGTCTACAAGCAAGAAATGCTGGAGAGGGTGTGGAGAAAAGGGAACCCTCTTACACTGTTGGTGGGAATGCAAACTAGTACAGCCACTATGGAGAACAGTGTGGAGATTCCTCAAAAAACTGGAAATAGAACTGCCATATGATCTAGCAATCGCACTCCTGGGCATACACACTGAGGAAACCAGAATTGAAAGAGACACATGTATTCCAATGTTCATTACAGCACTGCTTATAATAGCAAGGACATGGAAGCAACCTAGATGTCCATTTGCAGATAAATGGATATGAAAGCTTTGGTACATATACACAATGGAGTATTACTCAGCCATTAAAAAGAATGCATTTGAACCAGTTCTAATGAGGTGGATGAAACTAGAGCCTATTATACAGAGTGAAGTAAGCCAGAAAGAAAAACACCAATACAATATACTAACACATATATATGGAATTTTGAAAGATGTAAATGATAACCCTGTATACGAGACAGCAAAAGAGACACAGATGTATAGAACAGTCTTTGGGACTCTGTGGGAGAGGGTGAGGGTGGGATGGTTTGGGAGAATGGCATTGAAACATGTATATTATCATATGTGAAACGAATCGCCAGTTCAGGGTTGATGCATGTTACAGGATGCTCGAGGCTGGTATGTGGGGATGACCCAGAGGGAGGATAAGGGGAGGAGGGAGGTGGGAGGGGAGTTCGGGAGGGGGAACTCATGTACACCCAGGGCGGATTAATGTCAATGTATGGCAAAACCAACCAATATAATAGTGTAAAATAATTAGCCTCCAATAAAAATTTTAAAAATAAATAAATAAACAAAACATACAGAAAAAAAATAAAAATAAATAAAAAGCAGAGACATTACCTTGCCAACAAAGGTCCATCTAGTCAAAGCCATGGTTTTTCCAGTAGTCATGTATGGATGTGAGAGTTGGACTATAAAGAAAGCTGATCACCGAAGAATTGATGCTTTTGAACTGCGGTGTTGGAGAAGACTCTTGAGAGTCCCTCGGACTGCAAGAAGATCCAACCAGTCCATCCTAAAGGAAATCAGTCCTGAATATTCATTGGAAGGACTGATGCTGAAGCTAAAACTCCAACACTTTGGCCACATGATGCGAAGAACTGACTCTTCTGTAAAGACCCTGATGCTGGGATAGATTGAAGGCAGGAGGAGAAGCGGACAGAGGATGAGATGGTTGGATGACATCACCAAATCGATGGACATGAATTTGAGTAAGCTCTGGGAGTTGGTGGTGGACCAGGAAGCCTGGCATGCTGCAGTCCATGGGGTCGCAAAGAGCTGGACACGACTGAGTGATTGAACTGAACTGAGCTGAACTGACAGTTGCTCACTTGGGGGAGGGGCCCACTGCAGCGCCAACCGGCCAACCGATGACTGAGCAGGACCATTAGTGGTCTCAGTAAACATTGCCTCGTAACAGCAGTAAGGAGCAATGCTGAGCACCAACAGCTGTGTACTAAGGGCTGCCCAAGGCTCAGTTCTATTACAGTATGACTGAGTCCAAAGGAAGTACAGGTCTAAGACAAGCCATTTGTGTAAGGAAATAGAAGGCTGTGGAATAACAGAGCATGAAAGAGAGAAAGAGAGAGGAAGCTGATTAAAAAAAAAAAAAAGAATAGCTGAAGTAGGAAAATTTTTCTACCCTTCACTAAAGAAGTGTACTCTATAGCTGTGATCAGTTCAGTTCAGTCGCTCAGTCGTGTCCGACTCTTCGCGACCCCATGAATCACAGCACACCAGGCCTCCCTGTCCATCACCAACTCCCGGAGAACACTCAAATTCATGTCCACAGAGTCGGTGATGCCATCCAGCCATCTCATTCTCTGTCGTCCCCTTCTCCTCCTGCCCCCAACCTTTCCGAGCATCAGAGTCTTTTCCAGTGAGTCAACTCGTCACATGAGGTGGCCAAAGTATTGCAGTCTCAGCTTTAGCATCAGTCCCTCCAATGAACATCCAGGATTGATCTCCTCTAGAATGGACTGGCTGGATCTCCTTGCAGTATAAGGGACTCTCAAGAGTCTTCTCCAACACCACAGTTCAAAAGCATCGATTCCTCGGCGATCAGCTTTCTTCACAGTCCAACTCTCACATCCAACATGACCATGGGAAAAACCATTGACTTGACTACACGGACCTTGGTTGGCAAAGTAATGTCTCTGCTTTTTAATATACTATCAAGGTTGGTCATAACTTTCCTTCCAAGGAGCAAGCGTCTTTTAATTTCATGGCTGCAATCAGCATCCGCAGTGATTTTGGAGCCCAGAAAAATAAAGTCTGACACTGTTTCCACTGTTTCCCCATCTATTTCCCATGAAGTGATGGGACCAGATGCCATGATCTTTGTTTTCTGAATGTTGAGCTTCAAGCCAACCTTTTCACTCTCCTCTTTCACTTTCATCAAGAGGCTTTTGAGTTCCTCTTCACTTTCTGCCATAAGGGTAGTGTCATCTGCATATCTGAGGTTATTGATATTTCTCCCAGCAATCTTGATTCCAGCTTGTGCTTCTTCCAGCCCAGCGTTCCTCATGATGTATTCTGCATATAAGTTAAATAAGCAAGGTGACAATATACAACCTTGACGTACACCTTTTCTTATTTGGAACCAGTCTGTTGTTCCATGGCCAGTTCTGACTGTTGCTTCCTGACCTGCATACAGGTTTCTCAAGAGGCAGGTCAGGTGGTCTGGGATTCCCATCTCTTTCAGAATGTTCCACAGTTTCTTGTGATCGACATAGTCAAAGGATTTGGCATAGTTAATGAAGCAGAAATAGATGTTTTTCTGGAACTCTCTTGCTTTCTCCATGATCCAGCGGATGTTGGCAATTTGATCTCTGGTGCCTCTGCCTTTTCTAAAACCTGCTTGAACATCTGGGAGTTCACGGTTTACATACTGCTGAAGCCTGGCTTGGAGAATTTTGAGCATGACTTTACTAGCGTGTGAGATGAGTGCAATTGTGCGGTAGTTTGAGCATTCTTTGGCATTGCCTTTCTTTGGGATTGGAATGAAGACTGACCTCTTCCAGTCCTGTGGCCACTGCTGAGTTTTCCAAATCTGCTGGCATATTGAGTGCAGCACTTTCACAGCATCATCTTTCAAGACTTGAAATAGCTCAACTGGAATTCCATCACCACCACTAGCTTTGTTCGTAGTGATGCTTTCTAAGGCCCACTTGACTTCACATTCCAAGATGTCTGGCTCTAGGTCAGTGATCACGTTATCGTGACTATCTTGGTCGTGAAGATCTTTTTTGTACAGTTCTTCTGTGTATTCCTGCCACCTCTTCTTAATATCTTCTGCTTCTGTTAGGTCCACACCATTTCTGTCCTTTATCAAGCCCATCTTTGCATGAAATGTTCCCTTGGAATCTCTAATTTTCTTGAAGAGGTCTCTTGTTTTTCCTATTCTGTTGTAAGGAAGAAACTTACTTTTCTTCACTACTTAATCTTTAAAGATACCCAGATTTTTAAAAAAACTCACAAAGAAGGAAATGAAGAAATAACTAAATATGGCTCAACATTTATGTACAGAAGCATTTAGTATTATTCTTAGTCCATTTTTAAGCTTCCCATTTTCCAGATAGATAAACCAAAGCATTGAATTTAGTCGACTTGACAAAATTAAAAATAGCCTGTAGAAATAAGTTAATTTCCTTTTTTTTTTTTTTTGCAGGGAGATCTGAGGAGCTGCTGAGTTTGCGTCACAGAAGTGTACATGCCCAAGTATATACACATCTTTTCATCAACTTACACAATTCTGGAATTCCAGGATAAAGTCCCAGAATTTATCCCCCAACTGTGTCCTTTAACAAACATTTATTGAATGAAGGACATCCAAACAATACACTACACTACCCTCCAGAACTCAGATGGGTCCTTATTTAGACATCAGTACTAATATTCCTTTTTAGTGATATAAAACAGCTGCATAATCCCTAGGAACTCTCTAGAATATCATTTATTTAATCATTTTCACTATACTTATCACCACCTGAAATTATCCTGTTCATGTATTTGGTTACCTGTCCATTGCCTCTCCGCTCCCCGTCATTATCAAGTAAACTTTTTGATAGCAGGGACCTCATATGACTTTCTCACTGTTCTACTGCTAGTCTCTGCAAAAATAATTGGTATGTAATAGGTGACCATTAAATATTTACTGAATTAGAGAGAGGATAAATGAATAGATTCAATGGATATTGTGAAAACACTATACTCTGTAGTTGGAGAGGTTCTTTTTTTTTTTTTTGAACAGAGGAAAATTTATGCGTCGAACCTGGACTGGTCACTTATGATAATATACATGCTACAATTCCATTCTCTCCAATCATTCCACCTTCACCCTCTCCCACAGAGTCCCAAAGACTGTTCTAAATGCCTATGTCTCTTTTGCAGTCTCTTATACAGGGTTCAGGTTACCATTTTTCTAAATTCCATATATATGCGTTAATATACGGTATTGATGTTCTTCTTTCTGGCTTACTTCACTCTGTATAATTGGCTCCAATTTCATCCACCTCATTAAAACTGATTCAAATGCATTCTTTTTGATGGCTGAGAAATACTCCATTGTGTATATGTACCAAAGCTTTCTTATCCATTCATCTGCAGATGGACATCTAGGTTGCTTCCATGTCCTGGCTATTATAAACAGTGCTGCAATGAACATTGGAGTACATGTGTCTCTTTCAATTCTGGTTTCCTCGGTGTGTATGCCCAGGAGTGCGATCGCTGGATCATATGGCAGTTCTATTTCCAGTTTTCTGAGGAATCTCCACACTGTTCTCCATAGTGGCTGTACTAGTTTGCATTCCCACCAACAGTGTAAGAGGGTTCCCTTCTCTCCACACCCTCTCCAGCACTTATTGCATGTAGACTTTTGGATAGCAGCCATTCTGACTGGTGTGAAATGGTATCTCATTGTGGTTTTGATTTGCATTTCTCTGATGATGAGGGATGTTGAGCATTTTTTCATGTGTTTATTAGCCATCTTTATGTCTTCTTTGGAGAAATGTCTGTTTAGTTCTTTGGCCCATTTTTTGATTGGGTCACTTAGTTTTCTGGAATTAAGCTGCAGGAGCTGCTTGTATAATTTGGAGATTAATCCTTTATCAGTTGCTTCATTTGCTATTATTGTCTCCCATTCTGAAGGTTGTCTTCTCACCTTGCTTAGAGTTTCCTTTGCTGTGCAGAAGCTTTTGATTTTAATTAGGTCCCATTTGTTTATTTTTGCTTTTATTTCCAATATTCTGGGAGGTGGGTCTTGGAGGATCCTGCTGTGATTTATGTCGGAGAGTGTTTTGCCTACGTTCTCCTCTAGGAGTTTTATAGTTTCTGGTCTTACATTTAGATCTTTAATCCATTTTGAGTTTATTTTGGTGTATGGTGTTAGGAAGTGTTCTAGTTTCATTCTTTTACAAGTGGCTGACCAGTTTTCCCAGCACCACTTGTTAAAGAGACTGTCTTTTCTCCATTTTATATTCTTGCCTCCTTTGTCGAAGATAAGGTGTCCATAGGAGCGTGGGTTTATATCTGGGCTTTCTATTTTGTTCCATTGATCTATATTTCTGTCTTTATGCCAGTACCATACTGTCTTGATGACTGTGGCTTTGTAATAGAGCCTGAAGTCCGGCAGGTTAATTCCCCCAGTTCCATTCTTCTTCCTCAAGATTGCTTTGGCTATTCGAGGTTTTTTGTATTTCCATACAAATTGTGAGATTATTTGTTCTAGTTCTGTGAAAAATATTGTTGGTAGCTTGATAGGGATTGCATTGAATGTATAAATTACTTTGGGTAGTATACTCATTTTTACAATATTTATTCTTCCAATCCACGAACACGGTATATTTCTCCATCTATTCGTGTCCTCTTTGATTACTTTCACTAGTGTTTTATAGTTTTCTATGTACAAGTCTTTTGTTTCCTTAGGTAGATATATTCCTAAGTATTTAATTGTTTTCATTGCAACAGTGAATGGAATAGTTTCCTTAATTTCTCTTTCTATTTTCTCATTATTAGTGTATAGGAATGCAAGGGATTTCTGTGTGTTGATTTTATATCCTGCAACTTTGCTGTAATCATTGATTAGCTCTAGTAGTTTTCTGGTAGAGTCTTTAGGGTTTTCTGTGTAGAGGATCATGTCATCAGCGAACAGTGAAAGCTTTACTTCTTCTTTTCCAATTTGTATTCCTTTTATGTCTTTTTCTGCTCTGATTGCTGTGGCCAAAACTTCCAGAACTATGTTGAATAGTAGTGGTGAGAGTGGGCACCCTTGTCTTGTTCCTGACTTTAGGGGAAATGCTTTCAGTTTTTCACCATTGAGGATAATGTTTGCTGTGGGTTTGTCATATATAGCTTTTATTATGTTGAGGTATGTCCCTTCAATTCCCACTTTCTGGAGAGTTTTTATCAAAAATGGATGTTGAATTTTGTCGAAGGCTTTCTCTGCATCTATTGAGATAATCATATGATTTTTATTTTTCAGTTTGTTAATGTGGTGTATTACGTTGATTGATTTGCGTATATTGAAGAATCCTTGCATTCCTGGGATAAAGCCCACTTGGTCATGATGTATGATCTTCTTAATGTGTTGTTGGATTCTGATTGCTAGAATTTTGTTAAGGATTTTTGCATCTATGTTCATCAGTGATATTGGCCTATAGTTTTCTTTTTTTGTGGGGTCTTTACCAGGTTTTGGGATTAGGGTGATGGTGGCCTCATAGAATGAGTTTGGAAGTTTCCCTTCCTCAGCAATTTTCTGGAAGAGTTTGAGTAGAATAGGTGTTAGCTCTTCTCTAAATTTTTGGTAGAATTCAGCTGTGAAGCCGTCTGGACCTGGGCTTTTGTTTGCTGGGAGATTTTTGATTACAGTTTCAATTTCCGTGCTTGTGATGGGTTTGTTCAGATTTTCTATTTCTTCCTGGTTCAGTTTTGGAAAGTTGTACTTTTCTAGGAATTTGTCCATTTCTTCCAGGTTATTCATTTTATTGCCATATAATTGCTGATAGTATTCTCTAATAATCCTTTGTATTTCTGTGTTGTCAGTTGTGATCTCTCCATTTTCATTTCTAATTTTATTGATTTGGTTCTTCTCCCTTTGTTTCTTGATGAGTCTGGCTAGTGGTTTGTCAATTTTATTCACCTTCTCAAAGAACCAGCTTTTGGCTATGTTGATTTTTGCTATGGTCTCTTTTGTTTCTTTTGCATTTATCTCTGCCCTAATTTTTATGATTTCTTTCCTTCTACTGACCCTGGGGTTCTTCATTTCTTCCTTTTCTAGTTGCTTTAGATGTAGAGTTAGGTTATTTAGTTGACTTTTTTCTTGTTTCTTGAGGTGTGCCTGTATTGCTATGAACTTCCCCCTTAGCACTGCTTTTACAGTGTCCCAGAGGTTTTGGGTTGTTGTGTTTTCATTTTCATTCATTTCTATGCATATTTTGATGTCTCTTTTGATTTCTTCTATGATTAGTTCATTATTCAGCAGCGTGTTGTTCAGTCTCCATATGTTGGCACTTTTAACAGTTATTCTCCTGTAATTGAGATCTAATCTTACTGCATTGTGGTCAGAAAAGATGCTTGGAATGATTTCAATTTTTTTGAATTTACCAAGGCTAGATTTATGTCCCAGGATGTGATCTATCCTGGAAAAGGTTCCGTGTGCGCTTGAGAAAAAGGTGAAATTCATTGTTTTGGGGTAAAATGTCCTATAGATATCTATTAGGTCTAACTCTTCTATTATATCATTTAAAGATTGTGTTTCCTTGTTAATTTTCTGTTTAGTTGATCTATCCATAGATGTAAGTGGGGTGTTAAAATCTCCCACTATTATTGTGTTATTGTTAATTTCCCCTTTCATACTTGTTAGTAATTGTCTTACATATTGCGGTGCTCCTATGTTAGGTGCATAAATATTTATAATTGTTATATCTTCTTCTTGGATTGATCCTTTGATCATTATGTAGTTTCCTTCTTTGTCTCGTTTCACAGCCTTTGTTTTAAAGTCTGAAAGTGAAGGGCTGGAAAAAGATAGTCCATGCAAATAGAGACCAAAAGAAAGCAGGAGTAGCAATACTCATATCAGATAAAATAAGTTAATTTCCAATTGATTTTTTTAAACTAATTTCTCAGGCAGTTCTTTCTCCCCACATCCTGACTGTAAAACTGCTGTTCTTAGGACAATATGAGTGGCTTTTAAGACATCTAACATGAAGGAAACATTACAGAGTTCACTATATAGATGGTCCCTGAATCAAGTTCAACTTTTAAGACATAGTACCACAGAATCGTGCTAAACTCTTTCCCCAAACTGTGACTATTAAATAATAATGATACATCCTTTAAAACATTTTATAAAATGTATTCAACCACATACTTTTTAAAAATCAAAAGGGATATAGCATAGACATTTTCTCTTAGTACTTTTTTTTTTTAATCTACATAGTTTGCTACTCTATCAATTTGCCATAGTTTTCTCAACCATCACATCAGTGGCTTTTATTTAGGTTATAAACAATTTTTCACTATTACAAACAATACTGTAGTACTATTCTTTGGCTTATCTTCTGCAACATATATAAGGATTTCAGATGAATAAATGCCTAGAGGTTGGATTTCTGAGTTGGAAATTATTATATTTGGGGAGCTTTTTGCAAATACTGGGCCAATTAACATTCTCACCAGAAATAAATAAGAGGGCCCATTTCCCCACACTCTCACCAATTATCTAGAAAACGGGAAGCTTAAAAATGAACTAAGGCTAACACTAAATATTTCTGTACCAAAAAGTGTTTCAATCACATCTGATAGGAAAGGAAGAAAATATCTAGATTTTGACTTCATTTGGATCTTTTTTTTTTGACAAATCAAAATCGAGAGTCATCTTTTTCTAAGTTTACATTTTATTCTCCACCTTCTTGTTTAATTGATCTTTCCTGATGCCGTCTATTAAAAAAGAGGATAGCAATAATAAAAATTTTCTGTCTTGAGGCTTATAGGGTATATTTGAAAGCATTCATTGGACTCTAGAAATTGACAAATATAATTCAGCACTGAATATACTATGAATTCCTACATTTTTCTAACATCTTTGGTTTAGCCTTTCATCAAAGCAAAAATCAACCTTATTCTACATAATGTTCCCTAGGAGTAAGAAACATTTTAATTTTGCCTGTATTCAGCAAAAATTCAAAACTTTCAATATTATCCAATTTAAAATTTTGACTCACTATATGATTTTCTCTTCAAACAATTTCTGTCTTTCATGAACATAGATTCAAACCCAAAGAGAGATTAGTTTTATAAATTTATACTTCAAAGGGAGACAAACAAAAAAACAAGAGAAGTGCTTCAAGACTGCCATGGAAATTGACATTCCTACCGTGCATCTTAAGGACAACATGTGAGAGCTTTAGTAAAGCCTTTGAAGTTTTAAAATGCATCAAATTAAAAAACCACATCCATTTAAAAAAGAAAAAAAGAACTCTTCTGACATTAATTCTGTCAACATCTCTTGGGGGGGAAGATGGCTTTTTTTAAGATATAAACACAGTTGGGGATAAAGATATTTTCTTTATACAGACTATCTAGAAATCTCACTGTTGGATATTAATGTTAAGATAAAAGTAAAAGCAGATTTCTGCCAGTGGATATAACAGGAGAGTGAGCTACAAAGAGAAAATTTTCCAATTACTGGAAACTGTAGTGCTTACAGAGTATCATGTCTTGAGGATTTGAAGGCAACTTTAAAAGATGACTAGTTCAACCACTTATCCACCTAAACACTTAAATCTTCTCCATGGGAGATTGGTCAAATGTTCATTCACTCAGTGTTTAAATACATGCAATGATAGAGAATGTATTACTTAGTGGTGCAGCCCAACTAACCTCTGGGCAGTCAGGATGATTAGTAAGTCCTTCTTAGTATGTCCTTCTGTTTTCTTATACTTAATATTTAATGATCCTACTTGCTGTTGTTGTTTAATTGCTCAGTCATGTCCAACTCTTTTGTGACCTTACAGACTGTAGCTCACCAGGTTCCTCTGTCCATGAAATTTCCCAGGCAAGAATACTGGAGTGGGTTACCATTTTCTTCTCCAGGGGATATTCCCAATCCAGGGACTGAAACTGCATCTCCTGCATTGGCAGGTGAGTTCTTTACCACTGAGCTACCAGGGAAGCCCAACTCTACTTACAAAGTGGCATTAAAGGGGAACTCTTGGCTGGCTAATTCTACATCTATTCCCAACTCCCTCTTTCTTTCACCTTTCACCACCAGTTCAGTTCAGTCACTCAGTTGTGTCCAACTCTTTGTAACTCCATGGGCTGTAGCACATCAGGCTTCCCTGTCCCACCAACTCCCGGAGCTTGCTCAAACTCATGTCCACTGAGTTCACCTTCCACAATACAGGTGAAAAAACTATAATACTCGCTTTTTCTGGTCTCTGTTGAAGCTAATGATTGCCAGCTAAACTCAGCTGTAGCTAATGAGACATAAGAAAAGTTTACATGGGGGTTCTGAAAACAGTTTTTTCATCCATTCCCACATCTTTCTGCCCTGAGCATAAACTTAATAAGCCATAATTGCTACTTTGCAACCAGGAATCACAAACATTGGCCCTCATACTCCCGTACCACTGAACAGTAGCAGCAACCTACCTTCAATGCTGACGGATTTTAGCTCAGGGTTTTTGATGCGTACACCTAAAGACAATTCTATTTAGCACACATACCATATGGTCATACTGAAAAGTCAAATGCTTACTCCACTTGATAACACCCTGTATATTAAGAGAGAAAATATTAAATTAACTGGTTAAGCCCAGCCAGACTGGATATACTTTCACCTTCACTTGTTAACAATCTAGAATGTATTTTAATATTATAATAATTTAAAACTACTAGTTAGAATACAGCTAAAAGTAAGAGAATTTAGTAAATGGAAGTTAGAGACATTTGAATTCTGATAGACAACCACTGTAAGCAATTTATTCTTCCTTCTCTTTTCTATCTTCTCTTTCTATTCTTACCTTACCTCCAAGTTCACATTAAATTAAGATTTCTAAACTCTGGAAAATCCTGATAGAATGATCCAGTTTGCTTTCTCTCTCTCTTTTTTTTTTTCCCAACTCTATCAGGAATGTTAGTTTTCCACAAATTACTTGCAGCCATAGCTTAATCCCAAAAAGGAGGACTGAATTTCAGCTTTCCCAAGATCATCAAATTTGAGCCTCCAGTTGCAATGTGATTTAGAGATACTGATCTCCTACAATCTTTTTAGACAAACAGCAAAATGCCCCAGAAGAAATATGTCTCAAATTTGACCCATTTTTCTAGCTTTATTTAATGCATATTACCAATAATGCTATAAAATAATTAATGTAAGTAGTCTCTTGAAAGAATTAGAAAATGTCCCCCATAATTCACACCCAACTCAATCCTTTATAAGAAAGAGTATAATTGTATTATAAAATTTTGATTCTATCAATTCCATTTCTGAATCAGTCACAGGATTAATCATTTATCTCCCATCAACTTCAAAGAAAACTTCTAAGGATGATAGTACAGCAGTTAAGAGAATAAACTTTGGCAAAAGTAAGACCTTACTTTTGAATTTGAATCAGTGCCTTATGAACTGATTGATGTGGGGCAAATTACTTAACCCCACTTATACTCATCATCAGGAAAAAGAGAATAATTAAACCTATGTCAGGAGATTCAGGTTCAATTCCTGGGTCAGAAAGATCTCCTGAAGGGGGAAATGGCAACCCACACCAGTATTCTTGCCTGGAAAATTCCACAGAGGAGACTTACACGCTACAGTCCATGGGGTCACAAAGAGTTGGACATGACTCAGCAACTGAGCACACACATATCTCATAGGTTTATTACAGAAATAAATTTAAGATGTGTGTATGGGGGTGTATATCCCACATATATACATGGTTTAGCATCATCACTAGCCCATAAGTGCTCAATAAATGGTTTGCTGTTATTGTTTCTTAAAAAATTATTGGCATCTTTTGGTATCCTTTAGACCTCAATCACACTACTCTTTTTTGCTATCATCATTTTTTAATATTCTTTCTTTGGATTTGGTGGAATGATTCAAAATCATGGAATATTTAGCATGAGTATATATTATTTCCGTATTTATATAACTTCATTTTTCAAAATCTCTGAACCATTGCCCATCCTTTCAGAGAAATAGAAAACACATGGTTTGGAAAGAGGTTTTAAAAAGACAGAAACAGTAAACAGGTAGAGATGGAGAACCTTCACGTTTACAGGTATGCCTAAGCTTGTGTTCTCCCAGGAAAATACCCTGAATCAAGGATTTAAGTACAAATAGCTTTTTTGAGAAATGCTGGGAATACTACTATGACAGTAAGGAAGGGGGACAAACAAGGATGCCTTATCAATCCAACTACCGCTGGAGGTGACTTGAGCTATATCTCACTGGGGAAACTCTAGGAACCAGTGCAAAACATACACTTTCAAATTATGGCACTTTGAAGGGGCAAGGGAGCTAAGGTATTCACCCCCAACTTTATGCCAGGCTTCCCTGCCTTCCACAAACTCCATGAGATGGTGAAGGACAGGGAAGCCTGGTGTACTCCACTGGGTCGCAAAGAGTTGGACACATCTGAACAACCACCACCTGAGATCATCGGCTGAGGACTGCTCAGCTGAGGCGCTTCTGTCCTGTTCATCATGGGTCACAGGCATAGCAGCGTTCTGTAGTGCTGGGGAAAAGGAACCAGACAGCAAAATGCAAACCCTGGGAGACAGAAGGCAGGGGGAGCCCACTGAATGATCAGAGGGACAGGAGGAAGTGGGCGCTGACGGTGTGTGCTTCAGGGCACCAAGCACCAAAACCAGAGGAACAAAAGCTAACACCTAGTCACACCTTGCAACAGAATAAATCCCACGGGTAAAAATACTACATGAAAGGAATCTGAGGAGAGGAAGCAAAAGGCTGACATTTTTCTGTGGGAAGGTAATGCTGGCAACACAAAAGAAAGTCGTACTTTTGGTTTTGTGGGCGTAGTATACATCTCAGTCCAGATGATTTTATTTTGGTGCATTCCTACCAAGAAACTCATGGTGCTGTAAGTCCTTTTCTTAGCTATATGGGCATAACTGGGCCTCTGGGTACGTGTCTTTTTTTTGGCTGGCTATTGTACACAGCAGTGGTCCCCTACCCGTTTTAGCAGCAAGGACCAGTTTCATGGAAGACAATTTTTCCATGGATGGGAATGGGGGTGGTTGGGATGGTTTGGGGATGATTCAAGCACACTTTTCTGTTATTATTTCATTGGATAGATAACGAAACAATTACATAATGCAGAATCTGACAGGAGGCAGAGCTCAGGCGGTAATAAGAGTGATGAGGAGCAGCGATAAACATAGATGAAGCTTCACTCACTAGCCAGGTACCCACCTCCTACTGTGCAGCCCAGTTCCTAATACGCCACAGACCAATACTGGTGGGTGGTCCAGGGATTGGGGACCCCTGGTATCGAGCATATAGTACTTCCCAAAGCACTTCCAACCAAACTTTTCAGAGTCTCGAAAGAGGAAGCCATTTTGGAACTCCCCTTGAGAAGTAACCCTCCTTCTCTGAGGGAAATCCCAATAGTTCTAACCTCCACAAGTCCTTCGGTGAAACTTGGCTCACTGTCATGGCATTTTCTGAATCTTCCTGGTCTGCAACACAGAATGTGTTGGGTGTTGTCCTGCTGTATAGTGGAAACCCTGAGAGAGGCCTGGGGCCATGAGGGCTGAGGTCCAGAGTCAAGGTGGACGCTGACCTAAACTTGTGAGAAAGCCTGCAACACCTTCCCTCTCCTTTCCTGACTTCCTCTGCAAACATGTTTTAAGCACCTACTTTCTTCTCACATCTTTGGCAGAGTTTCAGTGGCTACTAAGCAAGCCAGGAGCTGAAACCCCTCTTAGAAGATCTGTCAATCAGCCCATCTGTGCTAAGGCGGTCCAAGCCCTAGATTCGATTCTCACATCTGGATTGCAATTCATTTTCCAGTGTCTGAATGCCACGATCTATCTCCAACCTACCCCTGCTCCATTCCTAACCAGCTTATCATGGGGGTGGGTACTGGCGAAACCTCAGTGGGGTCTTTCTCAGACACAAGGGATGTTATTATCATTAGAGGGGCTTGTGAAACATTTGCAAAGAGCTATTCAATAGCTTTTGTTGGGCTTCTTGGAAGTATGATTATACTTAGGGAATTTTAAGAACTTATTAGGACATTTTCATGTAAGAATTATGCTTTGCTTTATACAGAAAACTTTTCCTTAGGAGTCATAATAATGATTCCACTAACCTTCCATTTTTTATAACCCCTGTGAATGCGATATGTTGGTATAAAGGTATCTCTATAGGGGGCAATTCTCACTTTTAAAAAATGACTGCTGATAAATGTGAAGTTATCCTTATAGTTAAGTGTAAAATAGAAACATGTTTAAAAGGCTATGTGAAATTAATCTGGGGACATGCTGAAAAGAAAGTCAATTAACCAATATGTTCTAGATCCTTCCCTAAATCATATGATTTCTTTATTTTTTTATAGTGGGACTTTTCATCAGAAACCTAGATTTATGAATGAATACCTTTTGGAAATATAACTGAATCTTTTTCTCCTTGGGGTATCATTATCCTTGAAATATGATGATAAAGCTGAGAATGGTTTCACCAACAGAAACTCAATTTTACATTGTCCATACTAATGAAGGAAAGCACTGCATGAGTTTTTGAGCACACAAACAACACGAAAAAATAATTTATAGGAATTTCCAAATGAAGACATGGAAACAAGGTAAAGAGGAAGAGAGGGAAATAAGTTAGGATGCTCAACTTTGCCTTCATTATGTCAAGGAAACTACTGCTACTTTAAGACGCCAAAGACAGTCCCTTCTCAGGGCCTTATTTGACTCACATTGCTTTCTAGATTCACACTGTTAGTGTAAAAGAGAAATTCCAAGTAGGTAGAATACAGCAAACTTTTTTAAAAATATATTTCAGCAAGCCTTTACCTTCCACTTTACCATAACCTCCAAAACTCCCTCTTATTCATAACCCTGCCCCGATGTATGTAATCCTTCATGTATTCAGTCTGGTTTCTACAGACATGTGATCTGCAACTCCCATCCAACATTTCCTCCACCTAACCAAACCACTTTATTTGCTATCCCAGAAAACTAATCACTCCATAATTCCACCCTCAAATAGCTTCTCACATGTTCTCTTTATTAAAATCCCATAAAATCCATTCATATGACAACCTCTTCATGAAGAAGCTATCATATTTATTACTTATAAGCAGGAGTGCACTGGTAAATGTTTACTAATTGGCTCTCCCTAGAAGAGAGGGAGACACTTGATTTATACTGTTTGCCAATTTCTATGGGGTAAATTGCCCTACCATGACCAATTTCGAAACTTGGAGCTGGAAAGGTGCCCACAATGGGCTCTTGAGAGCTGACAAGAGCTGGCTCCAGCACATTCATTGATTTAATAAGATCAGCTGGCCAAATCTGCACCACTTTGCAACAGTGAGGCAAGGTGTTATAGTTTCTTTTTAAGAGAGGTGAGAAACTGTTCTAGACACAGCACTGAGCAGAAACAGAACTGGGTTCTGGCTCTGGGCTTCCCAGGTGGCACTAGTGGTAAAGAATCTGCCTGCCAATGCAAAAGACTGAGACACACGTTCAATCTCTGGGTCGGAAAGATACCCGGAAGGAGGGCATGGCAATGCACTGCAGTACTCTTGCCTGGAGAACCCTATGGACAGAGGAGCCTGGCAGGCTACAGTCTACTGGGTCACAAAGAGTCGGACACAGCTGAAGGGATGTAGTACACAGGCACACAACGGGTTCTGGCTCTAGCTCTGCCATTTTTTAACTAGATGACACTAAAAGCACTAAACCATCCTGGGTCTCAGTTTTCTTTCTTTTTTTTTTTCATTTGCCATAAAGTATGCAAAATTCTCCAAGCTAGGCTTCAGCAATATGTGAATCGTGAACTTCCAGATGTTCAAGCAGGTTTTAGAAAAGGCAGAGGCACCAGAGATCAAATTGCCAACATCTGCTGGATCATGGAGAAAGCAAGAGAGTTCCAGAAAAACATCTATTTCTGCTTCATTGACTATGCCAAAGCCTTTGACTGTGTGGATCACAATAAACTGTGGAAAATTCTGAAAGAGATGGGAATCCCAGAGCACCTGACCTGCCTCTTGAGAAACCTGTATGCAGGTCAGGAAGCAACAGTCAGAACTGTACATGGAACAACAGACTGGTTCCAAATAGGAAAAGGAGTACGGCAAGGCTGTATATTGTCACCCTGCTTATTTAACTTCTATGCAGAGTACATCATGAGGAACGCTGGGCTGGAAGAAGCACAAGCTGGAATCAAGATTGCTGGGAGAAATATCAATAACCTCAGATATGCAGATGACACCACCCTTACGGAAGAAAGTGAAGAGGAACTCAAAGGCCTCTTGATGAAAGTGAAAGAGGAGAGTGAAAAGGTTGGCTTGAAGCTCAACATTCAGAAAACAAAGATCATGGCATCTGGTCCCATCACTTCATGGGAAATAGATGGAAAAACAGTGGAAACAGTGTCAGACTTTATTTTGGGGGGCTCCAAAATCACTGCAGATGCTGATTGCAGCCATGAAATTAAAAGACGCTTACTCCTTGGAAGGAAAGTTATGACCAGCCTAGATAGCATATTAAAAAGCAGAGACTTTACTTTGCCAACCAAGGTCTGTCTAGTCAAGGCTATGGTTTTTCCCGTGGTCATGTATGGATGTGAGAGTTGGACTGTGAAGAAAGCTGATCACCGAAGAATTGATGCTTTTGAACTGTGGTGTTGGAGAAGACTCTTGAGAGTCCCTTGGACTGCAAGGAGATCCAACCAGTCCATTCTAAAGGAGATCAGACCTGGATGTTCATTGGAAGGACTTATGCTAAAGCTGAAACTGCAATACTTTGGCCACCTCATGTGACGAGTTGACTCACTGGAAAAGAGTCTGATGCTAGGAGGGATTGGGGGTGGGAGGAGACGGGGACAACAGAGAATGAGATGGCTGGATGGCATCACCAACTCGATGGACATGAGTTTGAGTGAACTCCAGGAGTTGGTGATGGACAGGGAGGCCTGGCATGCTGTGGTTCATGGGGTCGCAAGGAGTCAGACACGACTAAGCGACTGAACTGAACTGATGCATGTTAAGAAGAGAAATGTCAGAAGATTTCTTGAAAATGAGGCTCAGTTCAGTTCCGTTCAGTCACTCAGTTGTGTCCGACTCTTTGCGACCCCATGAATCACAGCACGCCAGGACTCCCTGTCCATCACCAGCTCCCGGAGTTCACTCAAACTCATGTCCATCGAGTTGGTGATGCCATGCAGCCATCTCATTCTCTGCCGTCCCCATCTCCTCCCACCCCCAATCCCTCCCAGCATCAGACTCTTTTCCAGTGAGTCAACCTATCGCATGAGGTGGCCAAAGTATTGCAGTTTCAGTTTTAGCATCAGTCCTTCCAATGAACACCCAGGATTGATCTCCTCTAGAATGGACTGGTTGGATCTCCTTGCAGTCCAAGGGACTCTCAAGAGTCTTCTCCAACACCACAGTTCAAAAGCATCGATTCTTCAGCGATCAGCTTTCTTCACAGTCCAACTCTCACATCCATACATGACCACTGGAAAAACCATAGCCTTGACTAGACGGACCTTGGTTGGCAAAATAATGTGTCTGCTTTTTAATATGCTATCTAGGTTGGTCATAACTATCCTTCCAAGGAGTAAGTGTCTTTTAATTTCATGGCTGCAACCAGCATCCGCAGAGATTTTGGAGCCCAAAAAAATAAAGTCTGACACTGCTTCCACTGTTTCCCCATCTATTTCCCATGAAGTGATGGGACCAGATGCCATGATCTTTGTTTTCTGAATGTTGAGCTTCAAGCCAACCTTTCCACTCTCCTCTTTCACTTTCATCAAGAGGCTTTTTAGTTCCTCTTCACTTTCTGCCGTAAGGGTGGTGTCATCTGCATATCTGAGGTTATTGATATTTCTCCCGGCAATCTTGATTCCAGCTTGTGCTTCTTCCAGCCCAGCATTCCTCATGATGTACTCTGCATAGAAGTTAAATAAGCAGGGTGACAATATACAACCTTGAAGCATTTGGAACCAGTCTGTTGTTCTATGTCCAGTTCTCAGTGTTGCTTCCTGACCTGCATACAGGTTTCTCAAGAGGCAGGTCAGGTGGTCTGGGATTCCCATCTCTTTCAGAATGTTCCACAGTTTATTGTGATCCACACAATCAAAGGCTTTGGCATAGTCAATGAAGCAGAAATAGATGTTTTTCTGGAGCTCTCTTGCTTTTTCCATGATCCAGTGGATGTTGGCAATTTGATCTCTGGTTCCTCTGCCTTTTCTAAAACCTGCTTGAACATCTGGAAGTTCACGGTTCACACTACTGAAGCCTGGCTTGGAGAATTTTGAGCATGACTTTACTAGCGTGTGTGATGAGTGCAACTGTGTGGTAGTTTGAGCATTCTTTGGCATTGCCTTTCTTTGGGATTGGAATGAAGACTGACCTTTTCCAGTCCTGTGGCCACTGCTGAGTTTTCCAAATTTGCTGGCATATTGAGTGCAACACTTTCACAGCATCATCTTTCAGGATTTGAAATAGCTCAATTGGAATTCCATCACCTCCACTAGCTTTGTTCTTAGTGATGCTCTCTAAGGCCCACTTGACTTCACTTTCCAAGATGTCTGGCTCCAGGTGAGTGATAGAAAGCGTCTTTAACTGAGTTTTTTTTTTCTCCTTACAGTTGATTATGGAAGATTCTCACAAGAGTAACACTTCAGAGACAGCACCTCAATCTGGTTCAACAGTTCAGGCAGCTCATATTTCTCATATTGCTCAACAGGTAAGGCAGGAACCAGTTATCAGTGTTTGTTATTGCAGATGAATCTGTCGTTTCATGTCAATAATTACTAACATTCAAAAAAATAAGCAATAGAGAAAAACTAAACTGTTGAAATGTATGGAAGGAAGGAATATTTATGTATGTTGTCAAGATGATTCAGTTTTATTATTTTTTCTACAAAATATACTTAGTGTTGTTTTATTTTTTTTAATTTTCAAAATTTTTTATTAGACTGAAATTTACAATGTGTTTATGTCACTCACTGAGTACATGGCATTTAAAAACAACATCATTACAGAAAGATAACAAAAATACAAAGTCTTAAAACCTACAGGATATGGAAAACATTATTATCCACTGAGGCCTTAAATGTAGTAGACTTTACATAAAAAGGAAAAGCAATGAGTATACAAGTATACAGCCAGTTTAAGAAGTTAGCAAAAAGTTAGTTTTCTTATCTATAAAATAACAAGAACACACTAAATAAACCCCTCCGACTAACAGGTCTATGATTCTATTCAATCATTCATATGATCATGTCTTTTATCACTTACCTCAACTGAAATAACTTAAGAATAAGCTATACTATAACATGTACCTTCACTCCACCAAGCACAGTGCCTTGCCTTTAACTGGTGCTTCATAAATAGTTTGAAAATACCTGATTTTCTTAGGTAACACTGGCGGTAGCCTGGGTATGTGATAAGATAATGGAGAAGAATGAGTTATGAGAAGTACTGGCACAAGCAGACAAGAATCAAGTGATTACCTTGAGGGATAATTTTCTCTATGAATATATATATTTTCCAGGCTGGCAATGGATGGATGGGAAGTGCCACATTTAGTTGTCCACCATGTCTATTCCTTCCTTCCCCTTTAGGGGCCACCTGAAACAAGCACCAAGCTGTCCTCATTTGACGGTGTCTCTTAGTGGAAAATTCCACTCCCCAACATCATTTTTCTACCCTCAATATCACACTAATCTAGGTTTTTAGGATTTTTTTGCCATTATTATTTCTCCCTGTCATATATGGGCTTCCCCAGTGGCTCAGAAGTAAAAATTCCGCCTGCCAATCCAAGAGACATAGGTTAGATCATTGGGTTGGAAATATCCCAGAGAAGGGCAAGTCAACCCACTCCAGTACTCTTGCCTGGAAAATCCCATGGACAGAGAAGCTTGGTGGGCTAAAGTTCATGGAATTGCAAAAGAATCAGTTACAACTTAATGACTAAACAACAACTGTCATATATCCTTGCCAGATGTATCTCAGAGAAAATAGTACCTTTTTGCCAATTTCTTTCCATTTACCTCATAATATTACTTGTGAGCATAAAGAACTTGAACAATGGATGATTAGAGCACTATCATTAATACCTACATAGCAAAGTACATGTATGAAAGTAAAATCGACATTCAACAAAATGATAAATGGGATCATTCTATTATAAGCTTTGTCCAAGACTCCAAAGTTATTATATAATAATGAGATAAGAAGAGCCCAGTGCAGAACTGCGAAGACTACAGAACCACTTCTGTCAGCATCTCCAACCAATAAAAATCTTTGAGTTGGAAGAACTGGAGAAAAATCCTATGCTGAGTTACATACATAGTTGCTCCAGGGAAGAAAGACAACTCCTTTGCTTTAAGTCAAGTGAGAGTAAATTCAAGGGGATTTGACAAGTATCTCTCAGAGTTAAATGGAGTTTAAGTGTTGGCGTAAGAAGGTGTGGCTAGACTGGCCCGAAGAAGCAATGGAGAGAGAAAGACAAGACCCAGGTTTTCCGCAGACTAGATGTGGGCCACACAAGAAGGGGCAAACCAACAGGCGTCTTGAAAACACTGCCTGGAACAACCAGGTGAATCAAGAGATGGGCAGTCACCAGAAGTCTAGGAACAGAGGTCACAGTGTCAAAATCACAGGCGTGTGGCATCACAACTCACAGGAATTAGCTGCAGTTGAGAGTTCCAGAGGGGGGTCACCCTAAAATTCTCCATGAAAGAGTCAGCTCTGAATATCTGGGAAGTCAAATCTGAATCCATCAGTAAAATCTCTCCTGCTTCATCCTAATCTAATTCTGGAGGGGCCAGAAAAGACACACTCTCTCTCTCCTCTCCTCTCTCTCTTCCCCCATCTCCCTCCTTTTTTCCACACTTCCAGTTCTTGGTTGGGTCCTTGCTTGGGGTGGGAGAAAACTTAAGGAGGACAAGAAGTTCATATTATTACATTATAATAAACTCTACTCTTTGACGTTTTAGAGTTACTGCAAGACTATTACTTATCAGACAGTAACTTAAAAAGTTAGAGTTCTGCACAAAATTTCATCTAAGAACTGAAGGAAAAGCTATTCAACAGAATGTGTAAAAGAAATAGTGAGAAAAAAAAATAATGTTGCTTTAGGTGGTTTCTTTCTAGCAACTCCACTATTTTAATATAAAAGTGGCAGACTTAAAGGAAAAAAGGGGCCTCCGATGCTTAAGCTCTTAAATGTTTCCAAAGCCACTCTACAACACCTGGAGGCACTGGCTTGCCTGCTTCTAACCAAGCTATAAGCACCTACTTTCCAAGAAAAGCAAAAGCTTTTCAAGTGTTTTGTTCCTCTATCCTGTCTAATTACTACTGTTAAAATTGTGTTTTTCCTACTGCTTTTAATTGCAAGTATACAATGTATTTCTAATCCCCTATAAGTGGGCTAGTCCTAGGATTTCAAACACTACTTATAACATTACTTAAAGTCCAAAATCAATGGTTGGTACCCAACCCATTTGGAGACTGTTTTCCTGCAATATGTGCATACTCCAGCAGGGACTGTCCATGTAAGAGTAAAATTAAAATCTTTATTGAAAACAATAACCTCTATGTAGAACTTCTATATGGCTCTCAACTCTCTCAAAGGATGAGGAAGTTTTCTCTGAAAGTCTGGCATGGAAATAAGAGAAACTCAATATTCTTTCTGTATTAATTTGTCACAGTGTGTATAATCACATACTCCGCATAGAAATGGCACAAGTAGAGATTTCCAGGCTGACTGTCTCTTGGGCTCCCTTCATACCACAAGTTGACAGAGTTAATAAAGATATACTGTAAGAATTATGAACCTGCCCATTATTTTTCTGGGAATAGCAGCCAAAGCCAATAGCAGAAAAACGACCCAATGCTGCCAGGATGGCAAGCATTCTTGACTACATTTCATGCCAATTATTTCTTCTCACATGACAAGCAGGAATTAATTCCCAACCCCTGACCTATATTTCACATATTTGGGTTTCAGACCAAAAGAAACACTTTCTATCATAAAAATGCTATGACAGTCTGCCACACGATGAGGAACCCCTGCGGGCTCCTAGCCAACAAGTTCAGATTGAGTCTGCAAAACTTTTCTAGGGTAGAAAGGTGAGGTAGGGGGAAAAAAGGATAACTGTCCTCCCTTTTTGAGAGGTCTTATTTATCACAGTATCCTCCACATTCAGAGTGGGAGAATGAAACGCTGGAAATAGTAACCCAGTATCTACTTATCTCCATGATATCTCAAGCAGCAGCAGACCTTAGCTGCTTCCTCTCCTTCAAGTACATACTAACCATTTAAGTAAAACCTTCGAAAAAAGATCTCATGCCTGCCTAAAATATTCCAAAGAAACAGAATTCGAACAGAGAGAACTCTAGACAAAAACCTTATAGCGTGTGGCTTCTGTTAATGAGATAACTTGGCCAAAGGCACTTAGCGCAGCTGAGCAAGGAGTTGAGTTTGATGGTAAATGCCCACTAA
The DNA here is from genome assembly GCF_049115385.1 of Moschus berezovskii. Lineage (NCBI taxonomy): Eukaryota > Metazoa > Chordata > Mammalia > Artiodactyla > Moschidae > Moschus > Moschus berezovskii. The sequence continues at coordinate 91,657,223 of NC_142461.1, read as the reverse complement.
CTGGTTCCCCAGGAGCCTTAAAAAGAAGTATCCTAAAGCGCCCAGCATCTTCCCAGGGGCAGCTTTTTCAAGGGAAGAGTCTAATTCTGAGAAGATTCCCAGAATGTTAAACTGAAGGAAATGCAATGAAGATACAGCCCTAAACCTTTACTGCTGCTGCTGCTGCTGCTGCTAAGTCACTTCAGTCGTGTCCGACTCTGTGCGACCCCATAGATGGCAGCCCACCAGGCTCCCCCGTCCCTGGGATTCTCCAGGCAAGAACACTGGAGTGGGTTGCCATTTCCTTCTCCAATACATGAAAGTGAAAAGTGAAAGTGAAGTCGCTCAGTTGTGTCTGACTCTTAGCAACCCCATGGACTACAGCCCACCAGGCTCCTCCGTCCATGGGATTTTCCAGGCAAGAGTACTGGAGTGGGTTGCCATTGCCTTCTCCACTAAACCTCTAAGCAGACCCCAAATGCAGAAAGTCGGATCACAAGTCATTCTCAGATTATGGCCAAGTTCTAGATGGATATCAAGACCCAAAAAGATTAGTTTAATTCTCCAGGGTAAAAAGTCAAGACATAGGGTTTCAAATGAAATCATTTTTGCCTCACAACCATATGAAGTACTTAAATAGTAAGTCAGTGTTAAACTCCATTGTTTCAAACTTCAAAATCTGTTCTAGGCCTAATGAGAGAAGCATGAGTGATGGGATAGGAGGCGTGTTGTATTTTTATTCAAAGTAAATATTCAGTATCTTTCTGTACTCCCTCGATTTGATTATTCATTCACTCGGAAATACATACTGTATAATTATTTTGTTCCAGGTACTATGCAAATTATTAGGGTTGGAATTGTGAACAAGATAAACTCCTATCTTCATGAAAAAGCAGAAGAGAGAGGACAGTTGTATTTTGCACAATTTTGAACCAAAGTCCAGGGCCTGCCCTCTGACATATTTGGTTGACCAAACTTTGTAAAACACGAGACTTCTCATCTTGGCTCTGCTACTAACCTAATGTGGAATCTAAAACAAGTCATAAAGACTTTTGGCCTTCAATTTGCCATCTGTAAAATGGAGACAATGGCACCTGTTTTAACACTCACTATATACAGAGTTAAGATATGAAGTTTTATAAAGCACTACATAAATAAATCATTTAATTAAAATACTAAGAAACACCTGTAGTGAAAATAGTTGTTAAGAGTTAGCAGTCTACTTGTTAACCAAATTCAAGTCTAACAATAAATACCTGCTGTCTGAAATGAGAGCCAAAACAGAGAAGTGGTGATTGTAAAACATTTTCACTCTGCATCTTGAGGAACATATGATACTGAATTCTGCACAAGGTTAGAAGCTAGAACATACTGTTTCGCAGTTTTATTTGAATTAATCACAAATGATGTAAGGAAAAGAAACACATATTTTTCATCTAATACCTTTTGGAATTAAAGATAAATAAGAGAAGTATGACAAATAGGATTTTTATACATAAATATGATTTTCTTTAATGAACAAATACATTTATTTCAATGACTCCAGGGAAAGAAGTTAGAGGAATAGCCCAACTTTGGTGTCTTTTTTTCTTTCCCGCCCTCTACTGCTTCTCCTCACCAAAGGAAAGGAGCCAAGAATTGTGAGCAGGAGGTTTTTTTTACATTCTCCCATAATTCAAATATATTTTTTTTGACTGAAAAGGGGGCAGGTACATCTTAAGCTTTGATCCAGAATGACCACTTTCAGTTTCAGAGAGGATGATAAAAGGCAAATAAATATACAGTGGACAAACAATGGTAGTTACATACAGAAAATTTTTTCTACATCTAATACATAAATGAGCCTGAATATTCTGAGTGGCTTTACTCTCTACATGGCCTTCCCAGGTGGTTCAGTAGTAAAGAATCCGCCTGTCAATGCAAGAGACTTGGGTTCGATCCTTGGTCTGGGAAAATCCCCTGGAGAGGTAAACGGCAAACCACTCCAGTATTCTTGCCTGAAAAAACCCCATGGACAGAGAAGCCTGGCAAGCTATAGTCCATAGGGTTACAAACAGTCAGACATGACTTAGCGACTGAACAACAACGTTAGGTAGAAAAAATATTTTTAACAGAGGAGGTTGGGGGCGGGAAGAGAAGGGGACGACCGAAAATGAGATGGCTGGATGGCATCACCGACTCTGTGGACATGAGTTTGAGTGAACTCCGGGAGTTGGTGACGGACAGGGAGGCCTGGCGTGCTGTGATTCGTGGGGTCGTGGAGAGTCGGACACGACTGAGCGACTGAACTGAACTGAACTGAAAGATTTTCAAAAATTAACAATATCACTATGAAGACACCATAGAAACACAAGAAGGAGGAAAACATGACAACTGGACCATCACCAACTCATAGAAAATGTCTTATAGAAACATCAGCATAAAGAGAAAATACATCTTAACCAAAACCATCTGATGGCTGAACTCTAGCTGCCTTGTAAACAGGATCTTTGTCTTTATTTTTCTCCCAGCAGTTGACTGCAATTTTGGTAGTTTAAATGAGCTGGAATTTTTCTACAGATGAAACCTATGTATTTGATATTTGCATTTCTGAAATCTTTCTCTAGCCATATAAGGCTCTGGTGGACACAAATACAAATAATAAAACACACACGTGCATGCACATGCATACACTAAACATTGATATATACTTCCCATATCCAGTGGAACATAGTCTCTTGGGAGTGGGAACATAGTCTCTGATAATATAAAGTATAATCCTTCTTAAGGACAATTTGGGAGGGGGCAGTTATAAATATGGCAAAAGTTTGCGAAAATATATTTTTCAGTTGGTATTTTAGCTAGACAACAAGGGAAGTTAAGTTTGATTTACTTGCACTAGATTTTAAATCTGTTGAATTCACCAGTTTACCCTGAGCCCAGAACAGTGCATGACACATAGTAGGCACTAAGAACATTTTTGTTAAACAAACAGTTATCAGCAAACCCACTGTTTAATTGAAGTTTTTCCTTAATCATTTGTATTTGTTGTTCTTGTTCAGTCTTTAAAATTGTGTCTGACTCTTTGTGACACTACAGACTGTAGCCTGCCAGGCTCCTCTGTCCATGGGATATTTTAGGCAAGAATACTGGAATGGGTTACCATTCCTTCTCCAGGGGATCGTCCCAATCCAGGGATCAAACTGGAGTTTCCTGCCTTGGCAGGGGATTCTTTACTGCTCAGCCACCAGGGAAGCCCAATCATCTGTATAAACTACTTCCTGTTGTAATAATGTTAGTTGTGAGCTAATATAGAAAGAGCACTTAGATTTCATAAGTGTTAGGATTTCACACCCTTCTCTTCCCCAGCAGCAGCCAGGCCTCAGTCAATAATTGCATAGCGATATTTCAAGTCCTCATGTCTTAAGCTAACAAATAAAAGCAGCAGGATAAGAAGAAAATTTATTAAGTATTATTTGAAGAAAATTCAAAGGATTGCCTGAAAGTAATTTTATTTCACCATTTTACCACTGGTGTGATCTGAAATTGCCATTATCAGTGTACTTATCGGGCTCAAAGCACTCAAATGCTCTGGTAAAACACAAGTGTGTCACAGACATAACCTGAATTTTCTCACACCTTAAATGAAGTTCTATTTAAAAGGATAATTTAAATGGTCCTGACTTGTATATCCACTTGTGATAGACAGGCCCTCAGGTCTTCAGCAACTCTCTCATTGCTCCAACCAACCCCCTGAAAACTCCTGTCCAATGTTTCTGGGTCCTCAGAGGTCCTCTCAGACTTGTTCCTAAAGAGTCCTATTCCCCCGGCTCCTGTAGTGACCTTGGCTGGGTTCACCCCCTTTTCTGCAAGTACCTCAGTCCCTAACAGAGCCATCCAAAACCATTTCTGTGCCAGGGATGGTATCACAGCATAGAACCTCGCACTTCCATTTTGATCCCAGGAGACTTCTACAGACTTCTCTTTTTCTCCCTCTCTAATTTCTCTTCAAATCTTAGTTACACTGCCTGTCCTCTCCACACAGCTCACATATGCTTCCAGCAAGCCTGGAGGACAGCTCCAGGTGACCAAATCCATGGTGCACTCTGACCAGCCCGTCCTGACAGCGAAGGCTCTTTGCCAAGAACCCATCCAGCCTATCTCCTTCTCCCAAGACATTCCTCAGTGTTCATGCAAACCCACTCCTGGCAAGCACAAGACAAGCACTGCCAGACAAGCCTGAATTTCAATCTCACTTGAGACCACATCCACACGTGAAAAAAAGAAGTAATAAATATTAAAACAATAACATCGATAAACGTCTTCATGAAAAGTTAGATTGCTTTTTCCCATCTTTACTGAGATGTAATTGACAAATAGAAATTATATATATATATATTTAATGTGATGATTTGATACACATAAACACTGTGAGATGATTACCACAATTAAGCTAATTAACACATCACATCTTCACATGACTTCTTATTTGTGTGTATGTGTATGTATGTGGGTATGGTGAGAACATTTAACATCTACTCTCAGACAATTTCAATTGTGCAATGCAGTATCATTAATTATAGTCACCATGCTATATATTAGATCCCCAGAACTTACTCATCTTACAACTGAAAGGTTGTTATAAGATGACCATTTGACTAACATCTTCCCATTACACCACCCTCTGGCAACCACCATTCTAGTCTCTGCTTCTGTGAGTTGGATTTTTATTCCATATATAAGTGAGATGATACAGTATTTATCATTCTGTGTCTGACTTATTTTCACTAAGCACAATGTCCTTCAGATTCTGAGACCAGCTTACCCTGCAACAGACAGCAGATATCTGAAATACAGGACAAATAAGATTTGATGAAAGGGGCAAAAGGTAAAGAGACACAAAGGCTCAAAATCTGAGAAGCTGGGGGTCCTGCTGAGAGAGGAAAAATCCCAGGAGTGGGGTGTCTTTGGAGCCAATGATCATGGTTAGCCTGAGGATATCAGGGACACTTAGGTACAAGGAGCTAAAATGGAAATGGAGGGACACTAGAGACAAACAGTATCAGGTCTCAGAGTTCCTGAGAGTCAGTCTTAGAAACAAATATTTTCCAATGAAATTCCATGCAAATATTTATTTCACATATTTTTTTTTTATCATTTCTCCTTGTAACTGGCACGGTTCCATTTCTGTATCTAGTCATAACATGAGTCTACATGACACCGACATCCAGCCAATTCAGCCATAATCAAAACTCCAGTTAACCAGCCAGCTGCTTTCTGTACATGACGCCAAGCAATCAACTGGACTAACTTCTTCCCTGGAATAATGGACAAGACCAGATGTTTTGGCATTACATAAATGTTAAGTGCCAATTGGAAACAGGAGTGTTAGCTGTCATTTTACATAAAATCTTAAAATGATCCACCTTGTACTTTTCTCATGACTAGGACACAAACCTAACAAAGATCTAAGATACTCATATACAAACACATGTACACACACAGGCTGAAAATGCTAAGGAGTGAGCATGTGTGTTACAGAACAAGTCAGAGGAATGGGGGGAGTAAACTATTTCACACAATCTCAATTTTCAAGCCCTTATTAAATGGGCCCATTTCCTGCCACTTTGTGCTCTTCCCTGTTCTGCTCTGCTCTCCATCTCAGGGTTCCACTTTTCCAGGCATGGGTTTTTTGTTTTGCTTCATTTTGCTATTGAGTTGTAGGAGTTCCTTATGTATTTTGGAAATTAACCCCTAATTTGATATATGGTTTGCAAATATTTTTTTCCATCCCACAAGTTGCCTTCTCATTCTGTTGATTGTATCCTTTGCTGTGCAAAATGTCTTAGACTTTTGTAGCTCCATTTGTATATTTTCTGCCTTTGTTCCCTGTGTTTTCACTGTCATGTCCAAAGAAATCATTGCCACAGCCAATGTCATGAAGCTTTCCCCTTGCATTGTCTTCTAGTTTTACAGGTTCTGGTCTTACTTTCAAATATTTAATTCATTTTGAGTTTATTTTTATATATGGTGTAAGATAAGTCCAATTTCATCCTTTTTCATGTGACTATCCAATTTTGTCAATATCATGTGTAGAAGAGACTATCCTTTCCTTACTGTATATACTTGGCACCCTTGTCGAAAATTAGTTGAACATATTTGCATGGATTTATTTCTGGGCTCTCTACTCTGTTCCACTGATCTATATGTCTGTCTTTATGGGAGTACCATGCTGTGTTTAATTACTGAAACTTGGTATTATATTTTGAAATCCAGGAAGTGTGATGCCTCCAGCTTTGTTCTTCCTCAAGATTGATTTGGCTATTCTGGGTCCTAAGTGATTCCATATGGATCTTAAAATTGTTTTATATATATATATGCAAAAATTGTCATTCAGATTTGATAGAACTGGCATTAAATCTGTACACTGCTTTGCAAAGCTGAACATTTTAACAGTACTAAGTCCTCCAAATCATGCTCACAGGATGTCTTTCTATTTGTGTCTTTTTAAATTTCTTTCATCAGTGTTTTATAGTAGTGAGTGTATAAGTCTTTCACCTCCCTAATTAAGTTTATCCCTAAGCATTTTATTCTTCTTAGTTGCTATTGCAAAGGGACTATTGTCCTAATTTGCTTTTCAAGCAGTTTGCTGTTAGTGTCTAGAAATGCAAGTTCTTTTTATATGTTTATTTTGTTTCTTGACACTTCATTGAATGTGTCTATCAGTTCTACCAGTTTCTCTAATCCAGTCTTCAGAATTTTATATATATATATATATATATATATGATCATGTCACTTGCAAACAGGGACAATTTAATTTGTTCCTTTCTGCTTTTGATGTTGTTGTCTTTCAGTCATTAAGTCATGTCCAACTCTTTGTGACCCCATGGACTGTGGCCTACCAGGTTTCTCTGTCCATGGGATTTCCTAGGCAAGAATACTGAGGTGGGTTGCCATTTCCTTCTTTAGGGGATCTTCTTGACCCCTGCATTGGCTTCTTTACCACTGAGCCATCACCTTTCTGATTTAGATGCTGTTTATTTTTCTTAACTGATTGTCCTTGCTATGACTTCCAGTAGTTTGTTGAACAGAAGTGGTGAGAGTGGGCACCCTTGCTTTGTTCATAGTTTCAGGGGAAAAACTCAGCTGTTCACTACTGAATGTCATGTTAGCTGTGGGCCTTTCATATATGGCCTTTTTTATGATGAGGTGATTTCCTTCTATTCCTTGTTGGTTGAGAGTTGTTTTTCTTTTAATCATGAAGAGATGTTGAACTTGATCAAACATTTTCTGCATCTATTGAGATAATCATGTGACTTTTACCTTTTATTGTTTGCACAGTATTTCACAGTAACTGACTTTAGTAAGTTGAAATACCCTTCCATCCCAGAAATAAATTCCACTTGATCATGAGGTTTGAGCTTTTAATTTGCTTTTGAATTCATTTAGTTGAGGATTTTTTCCATACTCATTAGAAGTATAGGTCTGTAGTTTTTTAATGATGTCTTTAATCTGACTTTGGTAGCAGAGTAATGCTGGTCTTATAAAGTAATTATTCCCTTCCTTTCAATTTCTGGAAGAGTTTTAAAAGGCATAAATTCTTCTTCAAATGTGTGGTAGAATTCACCAGTGAAGCCACCAAGTCCTAAGCTTTTCTTGGTTGGGAGATTTTTAACTATTGATTCAATCTCCATATTCATTATTGATCTGTTCAGACTTCTATTTCTTCATGATTTAGTCTTGGTAAGATGTATGTTTCCAGGAATTTATCTATTTCTTCTAGATTGTTCAGTTTGTTGGTGTTCACAATAGCCTCTTCAGATTTTTATTTCTGTGGCATCAGTTGTAATGTATCCTCTTTCATTTCCAATTTTACTTGAGCCTTCTCTGTTTTTTCCTTAGTCTCTAAATTATCAAAAAATTTTCTTATTTTCAATAATTTTATATTGCTTTTCTGTTCTGTATTCTATTTATTTCTGCTTGTGTCTTTATCATTTCCTTCTTTCTGCTAATTTCAAGATTAGTTCTTTTTTTGATAGTTCCTTGAGATGTAGTTTATTTGAGATCCTTCTTTTTTAATGTAAGCATTTATTATTAATAATTTCCCTTAGTAGTGATTTTGCTGCATCCCATAGGCTTTGGAGTGCTGTGTTTTCATCAGTCTCAAGGTATTTTCTACTTTCCCTTTTGATTTTTTTCCTTTGACCCACTGGTGATGGTTCAGGAATATGTTGTTTAATTTCCATTTATTTGTGGATTTTCCAGTTTTTATCTGTTTTAATTTCTAGTTTTATTCCACTGTGGTCAGAAAAGGTATTTAATATGATTTTAAACTTCTTAAATTCATTAAGACCTGTTTTGTAACCTAACGTGAAATATCCTGGAGAATGTTCCATGTATGCTTAAGGGGAATGTATATTCTGCTGCCACTGGGTAAAAATGTTCTCCAAGTGTTGATCAGTTCCATTTGGTTTACACTGTTATTCAAATCTGCTGATCCATTGTTTCCCTGATTGTATTTGTCTATCTGCGTTCTCTTGCATATCATTAAGCTTCTCTGAGATGATTATTTTTAATTCTTTGTCAGGTAATTTAGAGCTTTCCATTTCTTTGGAACTAGTTATTGGAGTTCTAGTATTTCCTTTGTGCTGTCATGTTTGCCTGATTCTTATGATCCATGTAGCGTAGTGTTGGTGTCTATGCATTTGAAGGAGCAAACTCTCTTCCAGTCTTTATAGACTGGTTTTAGTAGATAAAGACCTTCTTCTGTTGGGTCCCTGGGCTGATTGTATTGCCTCTAGAATTGCAGTTCAGTGGAGTTGGAACCAGGTCATCACTGCTGCTAGTTCCACAGTGGGGTCCATGTTGTCAGACCACTCAGGGACTCAGGGGGAATGGGTCCTGTTTGGTCTCTGAGTGTACAAGACTGTTCACGGACCATGTCATTAGGGCTAGAACCAGGACAACGGTCCCCTTCAGGGTCTGCAGCTGGATCCGCAGGCTTGTTGCAGGTGTATGGACAACTATACCTCAATTAAAAAAACTTCTGTACATCAAAAGACACTATCAAGAATAGGAAAAGACAACTCCAGAAGTAAAAGAAAACTGCACATTATACACCTCACATGAGATTTATATCCATTACATAAGAAGAACTCTTGCAACTTAACAATTGCTAAGTTGCTAAGTCACTTCAGTCGTGTCCGACTCTGTGCGACCCCATAGACGGCAGCCCACCAGGCTCCCCCGTCCCTGGGATTCTCCAGGCAAGAACACTGGAGTGGGTTGCCATTTCCTTCTCCAATAACTTAACAATAGAAAGCTAAAATAATGTGATGGGAAAAGTAACTGAATAAACATTTTTCCAAAGAAGATTTAAAATGGCCAATAAGCACATAAAAAGATGCTTGACATGACTATTCATTAGAGAAATGTGTGTCAAACCATAATTAGATACCTCTTCACAGATACTAGGATGGCTATAATAAAAAAGACAGACAATAACAATTATTGGTAAAGATATGGATAAATTTGAACCCTCATATGGATATATAAAGTGCTGCAGCTACTTTAGAAGATAGTTGGGCAGTTTCTCAAAAAGTCAAACATAGACTTACCCCCTGATTCAGCAATTCCACTTATACTCCCAAGAAACAAAAATATTCAAAACTTTCACATGAATGCTTATAGCAGAACTATTCATAATAGCCAAAACGTGCAAACAACAAAGTCTATCAACTGACGAAGGGTTGCAGTGGTTGTTGTTGTTGTTGTCCAGTTGTGGCCGACTCTTTGCGACCCCATGGACTGCAGCAAGACTGCCTGTCCCTCCCATCTCCCCGAGTTTGCCCAAGTTTCTGTTCACTGCATCAGGGATGCCATATAGTCATCTCATTCTCTGACGCCCTCTTCTCTTTCTGCCCTCAGTCTTTTCCACGTGAGGGATTTTTCCAATGAGTCGTCTGTTCGCATCAGATGAGCAAAATACTGGAGCTTCAGTTTCAGTATCAGTCCTTCCAATGAATATTCAGGGTTGTGGTATATCCATACAATGGAATATTATTCAGTTATAAAAAGAAATAAATACTAATTCATACTACAATATCAGTGAACCCTGAAAATATTAAGCTAGGTGAAAGAAAGCAGACATAAAATGACTATATTATATGATTAATTTACCTGAAGTGTCCAGAATAGGCAAACTCATAAATATACAAAGTAAATTGATAGTTTCCAGGGGTTGTATGGAAGAAGTAATGGAGAGTGACTGCTAACAGTAGGTGATTTGTTTTCAGGGTGATGATAATGTTCTAAAATTAGTGATGGTTGCACAATTTTATGTACATCTAATAAACACTGAATTTGCAGTTTAGGAGGATGAACTTCATGGTATGTGGATTATAGCTCAATAAAAATGTTATCAATTTTTTTTAAAGCCTGCACAAAAACTTTTAAGTTTAATTAGGTCCCATTTGTTTACAGAAATATCAAAAATTTTATTTGGCATGTAAGCTTCTCAAGAAGCTACTGTAAGATGCACTCCTCTAATAAAAGAGAGTGAACTAAAAAAAAGGAAAGAAACATAGGAAACAAAGGATATAATATAAGAAAGAGGAGGCCCATGAAGGAAAATCCCAGGATGACACTGTGCTATAGAGCTAGAGAGCAACTGGGATAAGACTGGAGCAGGTAAAAGGTATCAGGAGAGATTTATTCAAAAAGATGAATGTGATAGAACCCTAAAAGGCCTGAAAGTTTTGAGATGATATTTTCAAAATCAGGGAAGAGTTTGGTCTAAGAGATAAAATCATAGAAAAATAAAAGAATAAAAACAATAAAACCCGACTTCATGGAGATCAAAATGTTATTTGGAAAAAGAAAAGTGATCATGGTACACTACTTGGCTCATCCATGAGTAATAAATAACATACTCATAAAAATATAAAGGTATAAATATACCTTGATTACTGATCTAATCTGTCATGTTAGGGGGCAGGCAGGATCAGAAAAGGACTAAAGTATGGTCAAAGCAAGTAGCTGAAAAGCACTAATCTTCATCCTCCAGAGTGGTAAGTCAAAACATAATGCTAAAACTATTTTCCACTTAAGGTCTCTTTCCCTTGACTTTGTAAGTACTCATACTTTCTTTCTGTTGCTATAGTTGCAGCACAATGTTGACCATATTAAAGAAGCTAAGGAGATCCAACCAGTCCATTCTAGAGGAGATCAATCCTGGGTGTTCACTGAAAGGACTGATGCTAGAACTGAAACTCCAATACTTTGGCCACCTCATGCGACGAGTTGACTCACTGGAAAAGACTCTGATGCTGGGAGGGATTGAGGGTGGGAGGAGAAGGTAATGAGAGAGAATGAGATGGCTGGATGGCATCACCAACTCGATGGACATGAGTTTGAGTGAACTCCGGGAGTTGGTGTTGGACAGGGAGGCCTGGTGTGCTGTGATTCATGGGGTCGCAAAGAGTCGGACATGACTGAGCGACTGAACTGAACTGAACTGGACTGAAGGAAAATACTTTATGGTAAATCATTACCTGATTGTTTATTTGAGGAGGGACTATATACCGGTGCTAAAATGTTTGATATTAACTTTATGTAAAAGCTTCCTCAGAAGTAGTTCTGCATTGAATAAAATATATTTTGAAAGTAGATGTTAAAATCTAGAACTACCTTTTTCAATTCTGCTTATGGTATTCTCTTCACAGAAGAATTACAATATAATATATAAGAAAACATAAGCTTTAAATATAATTAAAATATTGTATTATCAGACCATGTTTTCTGGTGGATAGTCAAAAAAAAGAAAAAGTAACAATTCAGTATGAAAGCTATTGAAAATCTCACTATTCTTTCTATTTACAAGCATTTGTTTGTATCAAACACATTTGCATCTTCACCTTTCTTTATATGGAAACCCAGAATCCAACACTTTAAGACCATAGTAAGACTGTAGGAGCACAGCCCATATACTAGAATTCTGAGTGCAATGGCTATCTGAATCATTCCTGTTTCTCTATCATCAAATCCTTTGAAAATCCTTAGTTGTTATCTCTCACTGCCCCCCATAGCTTTCTAACTTTCTTCCCTTACAAATAAAAAGTCTCCAGAGATGTGAAAGATAAGGTATAAGCCTAATCAAAGGAAGACTGATTACTTCATTCTATAAAAAGAGCAATCATATCTTAAGCAGCTAAAAAGCTTTCTTTATTTATTCATTTTTAAAATAAACCTGTTTATTGGATCATTTGACTTTAACAACTCCTTTGATTTAGAGAGGCAGATTCATTATAATTGGTATATAGAAATTCATGTCAAAGAGAAATATATTAAGAATCATGGTTAAAAATTGCAATTGGCCAATATAAAAATATTTTTTCTATTAATCCTAAGATTTTTCTTTTGCAGAACATTTTAAATATTATTTAACACTAACTTATTGTGACTGGGGATTTGAACCATTTTTTCATGATAGCAAAAGCTGCCACAGAACAGGAAAATCCTCCCAATATACCATTCCATATAACATTGGGAAACCATAACAACTTCTGAAGACGCAAAGAATTTACATATTATTTCCTAGAAAAATATCTCAAGATGAATAATAATAGAGAGCAGTTTTATTTGAAAATTCAAGACACTTTAAAAGATAAATAGAAGAAAATGTTAAGATTATAATCCTTTACAGAGTTTTTCACATGTATGTACATTTACATCATTTTAAATGGTATTAATATGCTCATAAAAAAGTAGTACTCTCTTTAAGGGAGATTTAGATACTAAGTTTTGCACTGAATCAAAGCTAAAACACCATCATTTCAGTTCAGTTCAGTTCAGTCACTCAGTCGTGTCCGACTCTTTGTGACCCCATGAATCACAGCACACCAGGCCTCCCTGTCCATCACCAACTCCCAGAGTTCACTCAAACTCATGTTCATTGAGTCGGTGATGCCATCCAGACATCTCATTCTCTGTCGTCCTGTCTCCTCCCACCCCCAATCCCTCCCAGCATCAGACTCTTTTCCAGTGAGTCAACTCGTCGCATGAGGTGGCCAAAGTATTGGAGTTTCATACCAAAGTAAAATTCTAAGAGAAGTTGTTTTTAAGCAAGTAGAATTGAAAGGCAATAAAGTATTAATCTATTAGGAAGTTAAACATATAAATCTTCTAATGTGAAGTCAGAAGACTAAAGATGCTTTTCATTTACCTACACCAGTAGACACATTATTAAGGAAGTTGGTATATTAGATATACTTTATGACCCTTCCTGCCAACTGTCTGCCAGAGAGAAAGGTAATGAATGAACTTTTTGGACCTCATTTATTCCATCTAAAATAACGAAAGCAATATGTTTTAAAATTCTAAGACTTTGTAGAGATTGTAGAAGAAAACAACTCCACATTTCATGATATTTTTCCAGTATAGTTGATGTACAGTTTAAAGAACAACCTAATTCATAGGATTTTTGTCCTTCTTTTATTTATCATTGCTTGAGAATTACTGGACTACTCATATATGTGCTGGTCTGGTCATTAATTTGCTGGCTATTCTCTTCTCTCATAAATTCTGGGGTATTCATTGGTCTTTAATAGCAGTATGTCAACAAATAAGAATCATCTTCCAACTCCATCAGTATATACACAAACACTTTGTCTTCAAGCCAAAGTGGAGATTAAAAAAGGATGAATTCACCACAACAATCACCCTCTGTGTTAAAAACTAATTAAAAAATCAGACAAAATTTAGGAAACAAAGACTTACAAGCATTAGAAAAGAGGCAGTATAACACTGTGACCTGAGAGGAAGAAAACATGCAATGGAACCTCAGCATTCATCAGCTTACTTCCTGGATGCAGTTTAAAGGCAACAACCGAGTCAAGCAGTCTTCCTCAGCTGAAGACGCAGAGATCAGACTTCAGGTAAACCAAGTAAGTTAGAACTTGTGGAACATATTACTTCAGAGAAAGTGGCTGCAAACAAAAGAAGTCCAGAGATCTGCAGTGGGGTCCACTTGAGACTTTGGGTACCCATCTGTGCATGCATCTGAAAGAAAGGGTCAGAGTTAGAGAAACAATACAAGAAAGGAGGAGTCAGAAAAACCCCTGTGAGTCATGGACGGGTCACAGAAATAGTTCATCTCCCCTTAAGCCCGAATGGATCACACACACACAGCATCAAGTAGAATTCTCAGAGGGGTACTGCATGTTAAGGCACCATGTAATCAAATTGCTGGAAAACTAATGATAAAAAGAAAATCTTAAAATTGTGCAGGAAAAATAAGACACTCTGTGACACATTACCTACAGGGCTTTAAAGAAAAGAATAACACCAGACTCTAAAGCCAAATACATTGGAAGAAGGAAAATTAAAAAAAAAAAAAAAAAACCACTATACCTATAGTTCTTTATCAAGGGAAAATAGCTTTCAAAAACAATGAATAAATATGTACTTTAAATGAATAAAAGTAAAGAATTCATCACCAACAGATTTCACTAATAGAGCAACACTCCAAAAATGGTAAAGGAGGTTTTGTAGGCATACCTAAAATAACACAAGATAGGAAGTTAAAACTTCACAAAAGATAGAATAAAGCCATAAATGATAAATATGCAGAGAAATGTAAAAGAAAAAATTCTTACTTTTAAACTATGTGAAAAATATAATTGACTAAGGATCATAAGAGACTACTACAAGCAACTAAACACCAATAAAATGGACAACCTCGATGAATGGTCAAATTATTAGAAAAGTACAACATTCTAAGACTGAACCAGGAAGAAACAGACCAATCCCAAGCACTGAAATCAAAACTGTGATTAAAAATCTTCCAGCAAGCAAAAGTCCAGGGCCAGATGGCTTCACAGGTGAATCCTACCAAAAATAGAATGAGCTAACACTTACCCTGCTCAAATTCTTCCAGAAAATTGTAGAGGAAGGAAAACTCCCAAACTCATTCCACGAGACCACCATCACCCTGATATCAAAACCAGACAAAGACAACACAGAAAAAGAAAACTACCGGCCAATATCACTGATGAACATTGATGCAAAATCTTCAACAAAATTCTAGCAAACAGAATTCAGCAACACATTAAAAGAATTACACTTCATGATCAAGTGGGCTTTATCCCAGGGATGCAATATACACAAACAATATATGCAAATCAATCAACGTAATACATCATATTAACAAACTGAAAGATAAAAACCATATGATCCTCTCAATAGACACAGAAAAAGCTTTCAATAAAATTCAACACCCATTTATAATAATAAAAAACAAGCTCTCCAGAAAGTAGGCATAGATGGAACCTACTTCAACATAATAAAGTCCATATATGACAAAAGTAAAGCAAATGTTATTCTCAATGGTGAAAAACTGAAAGCATTTCTTCTAAGATCAGGAACAAGACAAGGGTGCCCAATCTCACCTCTACTATTCAATATAGCTTTGGAAGTCCTAGCCACAGAAGTCAGAGAAGAAAAAGAAATAAAAAGAATCCAGATTGGAAAAAAAGAAGTAAAACTCTCACTCTTTGCAGATGACATGATATTATACATAGAAAACCCTAAAGATACTATCAGAAAATTACCAGAGCTAATCAATTAATTTAGTAAAGTCACAGAATATAAAATTAATACACAGAAACCCCTTGCATTCCTATACACTAACAATGAAAAATCAGAAAGAGAAATTAAGGAAAAATATCCCACTCACCTCTGCAGCAAAATGAATAAAATACCTACCTAAAGAGACAAAAGACTGGTATGCAGAAAACTACAAAACACTGATGAAAGAAATCAAAGACAACACAAACTGATAGAGAGATATACCATGTTCTTGGATTGGAAGCATCAATATTGTGAAAATAACTATACTACCCAAAGCAATATACAAATTCAATGCAATCTCTATCAAACTACCAATTTTTCACAGAAATAGAACAAAAAATTTCACAATTTGTATGGAAACACAAAAGATCCTGAAAAGCCAAAGCAATCTAGAGAAAGAAGAATAGAGCTAGAGAAATCAACCTTCCTGACTTCAGACTATACTACAAAGCTACAGTCATCAGGACAGTATGGTATTGGCACAAAAACAGAAATATAGACCAATGGAACAAGATAGAAAGCCCAGAAATAAACCTATGCACCTATGGGCACCTTATCTTTGACAAAGGAGGCAAGAATATACTATGGAGAAAAGACGGTCTCTTCAATAAGTGGTTCTGGGAAAGCTGGACAGCTACCATGTAAAAGAATGAAATTAGAACACTTCCTAACACCATATGCAAAAATTAACTGAAAATGGATTAAAGAATTAAATGTAAGGTCAGAAACTATACAAATCTTAGAGGAAAACATAGGCAGTACATTCTTTGACATAAATCACAGCAAGATCCTCTTTGACCCACCTTCTAGAATAATGGAAATAAAAACAAAAATAAACAAGTGGGACCTAATTAAACTTAAAAGCTTCAGTGCAGCAAAGGAAACTATAAACAAACTGAAAAGACAACTCTCATAATGGGAGAAAAATAATTGCAAATGAAGCAACCGACAAAGGATTACCTTCCAATACATAAGGAGTTCATACAGCTCAGTATCAGAAAAACAAGGAGCCCAGTCAAAAGATGGGCATAAACAGACATTTCCGCAAGGAAGACATACAGATTGGGCAATAAACACATGAAAAGATGGTCAACACTGCTGATTATTAGAGAAATGCAAATCTTTTCTCACACCAATCAGAATGGCCATCATCAAAAAAACCTACAAACACTAAACACTGGAGAGGATGTGGAGAAAGGAAACCCTACTGCACTGTTGGTAGGAAAATAAATTGATACAGCCACTACAGGGAAAAGTATGGAGATTCCTTAACAAACTAGAAATAAAACTACCAAATGATCCAGCAATCCCACTACTGGGCATATACCCTGAAAAAACCACAATGCGAAAAGACACATGTACCCCAATGTTCACTGACGCACTTTTTACAAAAGCCAGGACATGGAAGCAACCTAGATGTCCACTGACAGATGAATGGACAACGAAGATGCAGCACATATACATACATACAAAGGAATACTATTCAGCCACACAAAGGAATTAATTGGAGTTAGTTGTAGCAAGGTAGATGAACCTAGAGCCTATAACACAGTGAAGTTAAGTCAAAAAGAGAAAAGTAAATAGCATATATTACTGCATATGTATCTAATCTAGAAAAATATTACTGATGAACCTATTAACAGGGAAGAAATGGAGACGGAGACATAGAGAATGGACTTGCAGACACAGTGGGGGAAGGAGTGGGTAGGATAAATTGAGAAAGTAGCATTGACATATAAACACTACCATGTGTAAAAATAGGTAACTAGTGGGAAGCCACTATATAACACAAGGAGTTCCGCCTGGTGCTCTGTGATGACTTAGTAGGGTGGGACGGGAGGGGAAAGGAGGTTCAGGAGGGAGGGAGTGTGTGTGTGTGTGTATGTAAAACTATGACTCGCATTGTTGTATAGCAGAAACCAACACAAACTGTAAAACAATTATCCTCCAACTTAAAAAAAAATATTTTAAATAAAATTGTTACAAACATGAAATAATTATATAAAAATATTTATAATTGGCTGCTTAAAGCACAACTGATAACATTATACTTTGGGATTTCCAGCAATTGTGGAAGTAAACTATATGACAACAATAGCACAAAGGATAAAGACACAGGAGTGTACTGCTGCAAGGTTCTTATACTACACATGAAAAGGTACAACATCATTTGAAAGTGGACTGTGAGAAGTTGAAAGTACATATTGTTAACCGAAAAGAGACTAATACAAAACAAAACAAAGAGGTATAATCCAACAATGTAAATAAAATGTAATTATAAAAAATAGTCAATTAATCTCAATAAAAGGAAGGACAAAAGGAAAAATGAAAAAAGAACAGGTGGGGCAAATAGAAAATAAACAGCACAATGGCAAATTCAAATACAACCATACAAATAATGACTATAGTTTAAGCATTCCAATTAAAAAGCAGAGATTGCCATACTGACACCAAACAAATGACTGCAAAACTCTTTAAGTAAAAGGCATCAGTTCAATTCAGATGCTCAGTCGTGTCCAACTCTGCGACCCCATGAACCTCAGCACGCCAGGCCTCCATGTCCATCACCAACTCCCAGAGTTCACTCAAACCCATGTCCATCAAGTCGGTGATGCCATCACATCCTCGGTCGTCCCCTTCTCCTCCTGCCCACAATCTTTCCCAGCATCAGGGTCTTTTCAAATGAGTCAGCTCTTAGCATCAGTTGGCCAAAGTAATGGAATTTCAGCTTCAACATCAGTCCCTCCAATGAACACCCAGGACTGATCTCCTTTAGGATGGACTGGTTGAATCTCCTTGCAGTCCAAGGGACTCTCAAGAGTCTTCTCCAACACCATAGTTCAAAAGCATCAATTCTTCGGTGATCAGCTTTCTTCACAGTCCAACTCTTACATCCATACATGACCACTGGAACCATAGCCTTGACTAGATGGACCTTGGTTGGCAAAGTAATGTCTCTGCTTTTTAATTGCTGTCCAGGTTGGTCATAACTTTCCTTCCAAGGAGCAAGCGTCTTTTAATTTCATGGCTGCAATCAGCATCCGCAGTGATTTTGAAGCCCAGAAAAATAAAGTCAACCACTCTTTCCACTCTTTCCCCATCTATTTGCCATCAAGTGATGGGACCAGATGCCATGATCTTAGTTTTCTGAATTTTGAGCTTTAGGCCAACTTTTTCACTCTCTTCTTTCACTTTCATCAAGAGGCTCTTTAGTTCTTCTTTACTTTCTGCCATAAGGGTGGTGTCATCAAAGGCAGAGATAGCTTAAAAGCAAAAAGGATGGACAAACATATAACATGCTAATACTAATCCAAAGAAAACTTGAGTGATAATATTAATGTGAGACAAAGTATACTTCAAAACAAAAAATATTATCATGAATAAAGAAGGACATTTCACAATGATAGAGGGGTTAATTCATCAAGAGGCTATAAGAATCCTAAATGTGTACATAACTATTAACAGAATTTCAAAATACAAAATGTATATCTGAAAGGTGACAAACAAATCTTAGTTATAGTTGGAGACTGGCATCTCTCAGAAATTAACAGAATAAAGATTCAGAAAGTCTGAAGAACACAGAAAAAGGTTATCAACTAACCTGACCTAAAAGATAAATAAATAAATAAAACACTATATTCAACAACAGGCTTCCCAGTGGTAAGGAATCCACCTGCCAATGAGGGAGACTCAAGAGACACGGGTTCGATCCCTGGATCAGGAAGATCCCCTGGAGTAGGAAATGGCAACCCACTCCAGTATTCCTGCCTGGGAAATCCCATGGGCAGAGGAGCCTAGCAGGCTACAGTCCAGGGAGTCGCAAAGAGTCAGACATGACTGAGCATACACACACATACATACACACATCTCAACAACAGCAGAAAGCACAAACTTTCCAATCACACGCTGCACATTTGCCAAATTAGATCCTATTCGGGGGTCATAAAGTGTCTCAATAAACTTAGGAGACTTGAGAAGATATAGAGTATGTTCTACGTCTATCAAAGAGTTAAACTAGAAATTGATAGGGGCTATATTATGGGAAATCCCCAACTATTTGAAAATCAAACAATGCACTTCATGAATAAAGTAGTAAGGAAAAACAGAAAAAAATTTAACCAAATAATTAAAGCAATCAAAATTTATGGAATTCAGCTGAAGCAGAGTTTAGAGGAGAAAATATAGTGAATGCTAATATTAGAAAAGAAAGGTCTCAAATCAATCATTTAAGTTTTTACTGTTAAAAAAAAAAAAACTAGAAAAAGAATGGAAAATTAAACCCAAAGTAAGTGGGGGAAAGTAATAAAGAGCAGAAGTCAACGGTATTGAAAACAGAAAAACAGTACAAAAACAAGGAAACCAAAAATTATTACTAGGAGAAGAGTCAATGAAATTGATAAACCTCTAGTCAGACTAACCAGGAAAAGAAAAAAGACACAAACCACCAATAATTAGAATGAAAAGGGGCACAATTACATTTTCTAAGAGATTAAAATGCAGATGCCTGTCCCTGAAAGTTTATAATCTAGGTGATAAGACAAGCTCTATGTACATAAAACACGGAGCAATCTTACATCAACAGCAATAATAAACAACAACAACCAATCACTTATTAAATGCCAGGAAAAGTTCTAAGTACTTTAAATATATTAAGCCATTCAATCATCACAACCCTAACAGGTAGACACCAGTATTAATCCTACACTACAGATGCATTTGATCAATAGAGATATGATGAAGGTAGATAAGATAATTGAGTACTTAAAAATAGGAGAAGAAAATAGGATTGTAGTGTCCTTGGGAATTTCTTATGGAGGAGATAAGGCTTGAACTAGCTCTTGTAAGGTCTACACTGATGATTACCAAGTTTTTCACAATAGATATCACAATCTAACATTATCAGAGAGTTAGTATTTCAGCAGAGCAGTATAAATCAATTCTTCAGCTGTTTCAATGGACATTTATTGAACACCTACTATGTTTCATGCTTTGGGATCACAGAAATGGATAAAAGAAGAACATCTATTGTGTATGTATACTCAATATACACCATACTGCTAGATGTCATTGGGTTGTAGTCCTCACGTTCAAAAAGTTTGCAATCTAGTTAGATCTCTCTGTGTGTGTGTGCGCGTGTGTGTACATGTGTGCATGTGCAAACCAATCAGAAAGTAACTGAGCCTAGGTCACAGTCATGAGCTACCTTAAGTATTATTATATGGTGCAATTTCCTACAGTTTCCTGCTTTCACAGCAGATTAGTGTGAATTACCCAGAGATACGTCTTAATGGAAATGCCTTGGAGCTGAATCCTGAAAAGCAGGGAGACAGGACATACCAGCATGTATTAACAGGGTGAGAAAGGCTCAGATGAGAACAAGCATAATCTGCTTAGCTAACAGTAGGTAATGTCAGAAGACAGCTGAAGATAAAACTGACCATGTAAAGGGGGAAAAAGGGATACAAACTGGGGCATGAAAATTAACTTAAATCCCAAATTTTTGTTGAGAATATAGGTTTAGTAGTTTTCATCCCCAAATTGTAATTAAATCATTCTGTTTTACTTAGGCAGGAAAAGGGGCATAAATACAAGAGGAAATTCCCAAAACAATGGGAAAAAGGTTTCAATGATTATTTGATATGCATGTGATTTTCTTGGAATTCAAGAAATATCAATACAAATTAAAACAGAGAAAAAAATTTACCTGATCCAAGATTCTATATATTTTTCTAAAGACAAAAGCTTCTTCAAACAATGAGCAAGCATGCATCACTGATGCCACCCAACATCATCAAACTGTAAAGAAAACAGGAACCTTATGCTGGAGTAGGATAATCACTGATATTCCCATGGGCTTGTGAAGGGCCTGCTCTACTCAAATGACAGGGTACTGGGCTTTCAGCATGTCCAGGAGATATTCCCACTGCAATCGGTCAGCAGTTAACAAATGTTCTTAGTGACAGGAACACGCAGTCCAGGAGTACAGCCTTAACTGTCACTGGTGCCTCGGATCACCTAGTGCAATGTCGTTCTCCTCTCTGGCTCCCTCTAATGGCTCCAAATACCAAGTAAACAACTTCACCATATCTGTATATAAATTTGGATACAGGTATCATGTTTGGGTGCTAGATGAGACTAATTAAGTGCTTTGCAGAAGTGTGAAGTTACCTCTTAAACTGGAAGAAAATAAAAAGAAGGAAATCACGAGTGGTGGTTCTGACCCAATCCCTGCCCCTATTGAAGTTTCATAAGATCACAGCGGAAGGTACAATCTACCATAAATTGAAGAGCTCTGTGTTAACAGCAGGAAGCCAAAACTCATCTCACAACCCCTCCCCCACTAATTCAGCATCTCTTCCACAGATTCCAAAATCCTCATGCTGCTATATATCGCCACCTAGCGTCCAGAGGCTGATATTCAGTTCAGTTCAGTCGCTCAGTCGTGTCTGACTCTTTGCGACCCCATGAATCACAGCACGCCAGGCCTCCCTGTCCATCACCAGCTACCGAGATTCACTCAGTCTCATGTCCATCGAGTCGGTGATGCCATCCAACTATCTCATTCTCTGTCGTCCCCTTCTCCTCCCGCCCCCATCCCTCCCAGCATCAGAGTCTTTTCCAGTGAGTCAACTCTTCGCATGAGGTGGCCAAAGTATTGGAGCTTCAGCTTTAGCGTCAGTCCTTCCAATGAACACCCAGGACTGAGCTAGTGGAGGTGATGGAATTCCAGTGGAGATATTTCCAATCCTGAAAGATGATGCTGTGAAAGTGCTGCACTCAAGATGCCAGCAAATTTGGAAAACTCAGCAGTGGCCACAGGACTGGAAAAGGTCAGTTTTCATTCCAATGCCAAAGAATGCTCAAACTACCGCACAATTGCACTCATCTCACATGCTAGTAAAGTCACGCTCAAAATTCTCCAAGCCAGGCTTCAGCAATATGTGTACCGTGAACTTCCAGATGTTCAAGCTGGTTTTAGAAAAGGCAGAGGAACCAGAGATCAAAATGCCAACATCCGCTGGATCATGGAAAAAGCAAAAGAGTTCCAGAAAAACATCTATTTCTGCTTTATTGACTCTGCCAAAGACTCTGACTGTGTGGATCACAATAAGCTGTGGAAAATTCTGAAAGAGATGGGAATACCAGACCACCTGACCTGCCTCTTGAGAAACCTGTATGCAGGTCAGGAAGCAACAGTTAGAACTGGACATGGAACAACAGACTGCTTCCAAATAGGAAAAAGAGTACGTCAAGGCTGTATATTGTCACCCCTGCTTATTTAACTTATATGCAGAGTACATCATGAGGAACACTGGGCTGGAAGAAGCACAAGCTGGAATCAAGATTGCTGGGAGAAATATCGATAATCTCAGATATGCAGATGACACCACCCTTATGGCAGAAAGTGAAGAGGAACTAAAGAGTCTCTTGATGAAAGTGAAAAGAGTGAAAAAGTTGGCTTAAAGCTCAACATTCAGAAAACTAAGATCACGGCATTTGGTCCCATCACTTCATGGCAAATAGAGGCTGATATTAACATTGGTATTTAGTCGCTGTGCTGTGCTGTGCATAGTTGCTCAGTCATGACCAATTCATTGGAAAAAACCCCCATGTCAGGAAAAACTGAAAGCAAAAGAAGAGGGTAACAGGATAAGATGGTTGGATGGCATCATCAACTCAATGCACATGAGTCTGAGCAAACTCCAGCAGATAGTGAAGGACAAGGAACCCTGGCGTGTTGCAGTTCACAGGGTCACAAAGAGTTAGCCACGACTTAGCGACTGAACAAAGTTGTGTCCAACTCTTTTGTGACCCCATGGACTGTAGCCCACCAAGCTCCACTGTTCACAGCTAAGCCCAAAGGTGCCATTTTTCTGCAGTTACCTTCCCAGGGTTTCCTGTTAGATTTGGCTGTTCAGTACTTCAGGAATCCTAGCGTGATTCCTCATTCTACCCCAGGGTATACCCGAGAAAGTGTAGCTTTGGATTTATTTTATTGAGTTAAACCCCATTTTGTATATTATCCTCAAGTACTTTGAAACTGCAAATAATTCCTCAGGATAACTCTTTCTCAACACTTAGCATATACCTCACTTCCCCTTTCCTTCTTATGTTTCTCCTTCATTGGCCCATGGACTCTCTCTATCTAGTCTATACATTTTAATAGCATAACTTGCTGCATGATTATAATTGGCAAGAGAGGGCTGTAACAGAAATGCATCAGGATTGTTTGTAACACCAACATCTGAGTGGCTTTCATTTTGGCAATTCAGGCTTTCCCTCCTTCTAGTCCCACAACCACACAGTAGGAGAAAGAGATATTAATGAACAATCAAAAATCAAAAGAGTAACAGACTATCACAGAAATGAAAAATAATTTCAAGGATTAATTAAGAGGCCCTATTTCCCTCCAAGCAGTCTTTAGAGTATAAGCCCAAGCAAGCCATTCCTAGACAGGAAATATCAACATTTTGAAGATGTGAGTTTTCAGTTAGCAATAACTCTCTGAAACCATTTTTAGACCAACATTTTTTTGAACCAGACTTTTTTCCATATCAGGCAAAATAGAAGGTTCAGGTGTAGAAATATAAACATGGAACAAGGTCCTTAGTTTGCCTTTGAGTTAAATTTGCCAGACTGCCATGCAATATCTAAGTCCTACTTATACTAACAAATTATGCACTGTTTATCTGAAACTCAAATGTAACCAAGAGTTCTATATTTTATCAGTCAACCCTATATGAAGTAGACTAAAAGATCTAGTTGGGGGAAATAACTAGGCTCTTAGCAGAACCAGTCATTTTTATGGAAAAGGTCCTTTGGTGGGGGGTTCAAAAACCAATACCAAAGCAGAGGCCCAATGTTGTAAGCATTCAAATAACATTTTGCATTTATTTAATACTTGAAAATTTATAAAACATTTCATAAATTTTGTATTACCTGGGTCCTCCTCATGATAGTCCTTATGTGGGCATTTTTATGCCTGTTTCAAGGCTCACAGATGTTAAGGCATCATCATGCTGATCCATATGGACTTTATGAAGAAGATAGAACCTGAATCCAAATACCTGAGTATGGTGCAGAGTTCACAAATAAAGACAATGTTCACATGAACAGACAAGCCTTTCAATCCCTAAGCTGCAGATAAAAATTAAATATCTGGCAAACCCAGCACAAAATTAACGTTGTAACATAAGGTCAGGAAAAGGAAAAGATATTCTAAATGAGTCACTGAGCTGCTTTAAATACTTTGTCTGTGGACTCCAGCTTGGCTTTTTAAACCACATACACTCACTTTGCTTCCCCAAGTACAAAGAGACATTATTCTTCAGATGTACTTATATTCGCATGTACCCAAAATTTCTAAATCTCCAACCACTTCTCTTTGTAAGTCATTCATACGTCCTAGAGGTCTTTAATAAAATCACAGGAAAATCCAACTCTGTTTAACTTGCAGTTCATTTTCCCTAGACCTATACACTGAAAATTCAGATGTTCTTCTAACACTTCTTTCAGCTATTAATGATCAGGGCCGTCTTTAAACTGTAGAGTAGTGGCAGCTAGTGTTCACGATGTGTATTGCACTGCTCCCCAGCAGTTTTATCTTTTACCTGTGGTCCTCAAATTCCAGTGTTCATAAAAAACAAAAGTCCCCTGAAGCGTTAAAACATAGTTTCCTTAGCCTCTTATAGATTCTGATTCTATATAATATGGGGTATGAACATTCTGCAAGGCCCTATGCTACTGTCTCTTTTCTACCTCCTGGTGAATCTCATTCAAGAGAACTTTATTGTACACATGAATCACTGTGGATCTTCTTAAAACACAGATCCTGTGGCAACAATTTTGGGTTGGAACCAGAGACTCTGCCTTTTTAACAAGCTCCCAGGTAGCATTATACCCTCACTTCAGATCGAAGCATTCACCACAGCCTGAATCGTAAGTTTACAAAATGTGACTTATGGATGTTTCTCAGTGTTTAATCAGATTTTGCTTAAATCTTCTCACTCCTATTCTCTGCTCTGACTTTATGCTTTAAGTCCTAAAATACAGCCACCATCACCTCAAAAAGAAGTAGCTCAGAACAAAACAGGCCAACATCCTGAGTCCCACATAAGTCCATGCCTGTTCCTTTCTAGACCAAACCATTTCCTGATACCAGAGAGGAGGGCCTAGGCAGCATCATCACCCCTGATAAGCCTGTGCATACATATGGGAACCACAGCTCCTTACCACATTATCATCCCCCTGCGAGGATGGAGTGCAAACATGATGACAAATGATGATGACAAGCGATGATGAGGAAGATGATACCAGCTAACATTCATTGCACGCTTGCTAAGTGCCAGGCACTGTGCTAAACTCTTTACAGGGACTGTATGTATGTATGTATCATGCAATCTCATATCTTCACATGGACTGTCTTTATGGATTATCTCATATATATCATATACGTCTGTAAAGCAGATAATATTGTCTCCATTGTAATGAGGAGGAGAGAGACAGAGAAGAGCACATAGGCAATTTTTATGTTTAATATCACAATTAAAGTCCAGTGACAGCATGTATAAGGGAGGGCTCTTCCTCCCTTATGTCCCAGAGACAAATAACATTCACTGTGTAACATTTCTCTATGACATCCACATATCACCACCTAGCAATGGATAGCTGGAACATACAGGGGGTTTCCGGGAAAATCTTGAGTTTTTAGAAATGGCCAAAACTAGGCCTGTCTTAATGTATCAAACACTAAAGAGCTATTGCAGAAGATACAGGCAACTTAAAAATATGTGTTCTCAATAGTTACGTTCTAAAACCAAATCAAAGAATAAAAACCAAGTGTTCACACATGTTTTCTTTTATTCATACCATTTTTTAATTTATATCATTATCCTTTTTGACTCTTTATTTGCTTACAACCAGCTAATAGTTCCACGCACCCTTAAAAAAAAAAAAAACACAGAATTTTGTCTCTAAACTTCTAATGTGCCTTAGATATGCGTGGCTGAGCAGAAAATATTCCCTCTTGTCTCTTTGCTTTTATAATCCTATTGTTTTTACAGAAAGAGTTAGCTGCAATACAACAGTCTTTCCAAGTTGAGCACAGTGATGACTATATATTCCTCAGTTTGCTTAAGTATGTATCCTTTGTTATTGAGAATTAGTGGAAGCCATGTAAATGTTTTAAAAAGCCATGTTTATCACAAAGTATTAATTCAGGCAGCTGTGAGAAAGAGAGACGAGAAAGAAAACCCCAAGGATTACATATAGGCCTCTGAATAATCTCGTAATCTGTACTTTGATCAGTCATTACAGTTGCATGAAGGGCCTGCTTTATCTCTGAAGAATAAGAACAACCCAAGAGAGAGGAAGGAGGA
Source organism: Moschus berezovskii (assembly GCF_049115385.1). Taxonomy (NCBI): domain Eukaryota; kingdom Metazoa; phylum Chordata; class Mammalia; order Artiodactyla; family Moschidae; genus Moschus; species Moschus berezovskii. The sequence goes on along the minus strand of NC_142461.1, from coordinate 91,630,259 downwards.
AAGCAAATAGATAAGGGAAAATTGGATAACAGTTGAGAGACAAACTCACCTCTCGTTCTTCTTCGCCCTTGTTTTACTGTCATGGGAGACACAGAGATTCTGGAGCCAGACAAATCCAAGTTTGAAACTCCTATTCATCACTGCATGTAGCTGTGTGGCATCAGGCAGTTTACTTAGCCTCTCTGAGTCACGGTTTCCTCGTTTATGCTATGGAGACACTACTACTCCCCCAGGCCAGTTGTTGGGTAGATAAACATTCTTGTAGGATCGAGCCTGGAAATAGAACAGAAAGAGGGTATTACTTTCGGTTATTGTTATTTAGTCACTAAGTCCTGTCCAACTCTTCTGTGACAGCTAGACTATAGCCCACCATGCTCCTCTGTCCACGGGATTTCCCAGGCAGGAATACTTGGGTGGGGTGCCATTTCCTTCTCCAGGGGATATTCCCAACCCAGGATTGATCCCAAGTCTCCGCATGGCAGCAGATTTTTTACCACTGGGGTATGCTGGCTATGGGGCTTCCCTGGTAGCTCAGAAATAAAGAATCTGCCTGCCATACAGGAGACAATTCAAGAGATGCTGGTTTGATCCCTGGGTCTGGATGATTTCCTGAAGGAAGGCATGGCAACCCACTCCAATCTTCTTGCCTGGAGAATTCCATGGACAGAGAAGCCTGGCAGGCTACAATCCACAGGGTCAGAAAGAGTCAGACACAACTAAAGCAATTTAGCACACACGCATGATGGCTATTAATGGCCACCACTTCTTCATCTGTTCAACTTTCAACAAATTATTGATCATCTCTCTATGTCAGGAGTACAGTGAACTCCCAGGACTACAGTGAACAAACAGGAAAAGTCTCTTCCCTCAACAGATTGTGTTTCATCCTTTGAATACCCAGTTATCAAAATTCCATTCCCCCCACCCACTACTCCACTGAAACTCCTCTGGCAAAGTCACCATTGCCTTAGTTATCAAATACAATGGATTGGTTTTGGTCCTCAACAACACTTTTTTATAGCATCTAATATAATTGAGCAATTATCATCTTCATGCCTAGAATACTCTCTCTTGATTTCCTTTTACCCTCTAACTGAAAATTTTCAGTCTCCATTACTAGTTTTTATTTCCTACTACCTCTTTAATTAATATAACCTAATCTTCTGACTTTTGCCCTTTTTCTTTTACATGCTACACTAGTGGTTCTTGATCTTTTCACTTATGAACTTTAAGAATCTGAAGAAGCTATGTGCTGACTTCCTAGGGGGTGGAAATGGATCTGCTTACAAATAAACAAAAATTTGCATACATTTTCAGGAGCTTCACAGACCTTCTTCTTTTAAAACCCATTATTGAACTCCAGGTTAAGGAGTTTCTACTGCAGATGCTGATTGCAGCCATGAAATTAAAAGACACTCCTTGGAAGGAAAGTTATGACCAACCTAGATAGCATACTAAAAAGCAGAGACATTACTTTGCAAACAAAGGTCCATCTAGTCAAGCCTTTAGTTTTTCCAGTGTCATGTATGGATGTGAGAGTTGGACTGTGAAGAAAGCTGAGGGCCGAAGAATTGATGCTTTTGAACTGTGGTGTTGAAGAAGACTCTTGAGAGTCCCTTGGACTGCAAGGAGATCCAACCAGTCCATTCTAAAGGAGATCAGTCCTGGGTGTTCATTGGAAGGACTGATGCTGAAGCTGAAACTCCAATACTTTGGCCACCTCATGTGACAAGCTGACTCACTGGAAAAGACTCTGATGCTGGGAGGGATTGGGGGCAGGAGGAGACGGGGACGACAGAAAATGAAATGGCTGGATGGCATCACCAACTCGATAGACATGAGTTTGAGTGAACTCCGGGAGTTGGTGATGGACAGGGAGGCCTGGTGTGCTGTGATTCATGGGGTCGCAAAGAGTCAGACACGACTGAGTGACTGAACTGAACTGAACTGAACTGATGGCTTTAACTGCTATCCATATGTCAATGACTCTCTAATCTCTGTCTCCCACATAAACCACTTTTCTGAGTAACAGGCCTACTGTCCAATAACTTACTAACAACTACATATGAATGCCCCTCAGGCATCTTAGAATTCAAGATATCCCAAGCCAAACTTCTTATCATTCCCCTAAAACCTATTTTCTTCCTAGGAGACAACACCTATGGGAAAGAAAACAGTATCTTTAAACCTAACAGACTGAGATTTAAATCCAGCCCTGGAAGCTTCAGAAATATACGTAAGTCATTTGCACTTTAATTTCTTCATATTTCACATGAGGATAATAGTATGTCCATTTTCTGGATTGTTATGAGAATTGAAGAATGGAAAAATCCCTATACGAGTGCCACCACATAGCATACATTCCACAAATTAATATTCCTGGAGTCCCAATCTCAGCAAAAGCAACTCTAGTCACCAAGTATCCTAAGTCAAAAATGTAGGAATCATCTTCAACGTGTCCTTTTCCTTGTCTGCAATTAATGGACAGCTATACAGTACTGATTTCTCAACTTTCCCCCTCCTTTTAATTCAGGTTGTCATGGTCTTTCTCATGGGCACAGCAATAGTCTCTTAACCACTTGCTCTGGATCCAGTTCCACATTCTTCCCACCTATCCTGTATACTGAAGCCCAAGGATCTTCCCAAGGCACATATCTGATAATGCCATGATGGCTTAAATTTGCCCAGTATCCCATTGCTTCCGGGATTACATCTACCTTAATAGTTCACTGAAGACTGACTATGATCTGGCCCCTGTCTACCTCCAACTCAATCATTTGATTATTTGTGGATATCCTCAACTGCCCATAGTGTTTTGGATTCTGTATCTCTGTCCACACTGCTTCCTTTGACTGAATGTCCTCACCCCTGTAATGTCTTTTCTTGGCACTTAGATAAATAACTACTCATCTTTCAATATGCTGATCAACATCACCTACACTATGAAGTTAATCCTGACAGCCTCCTGCCATACCACTGTTCACTCTCACCTCCATCTGACAGGTGATTTTCTACCTGGCAAAGATGAATAACATATGGTTTCCAGTCTCAAAAAGCTTACAGTCATCATTCAACCAAAAATCTTGTTATATAACCTGGAGTAGTAAGCTGACTTCAAGGTGAAATTATCAGGAATGAAAAAGGAATGAGTTCTAAGTAACTCAAATACTCAGCTCACTGGTTTTACTCAGAAGCCTCTGAGACTCCCAAGGAGTGAGCAGGTGTGTGTGTGTGTGTGCACGCACACACACAGAACTATATGTTAGCTACATATTAACTGATTTAATATTCATGAAATATGAGTTGGGCGCTATTATTACATTATTCCCATTTTAGAAGAGAGGAAACTAAAAGCATAAAGAGACTAACTTGCCCAACATAACCCATCAAAAAATATCAGTATGAATGAAGTATGGACTTCAATTAACTTTTTAATATACAAAGGATATACTCTTCAGTTCTACTGGAGGTGTTGAACCTATTATACAGAGCCTATTATACAGAGTGAAGTCAGAATGAGAAAAATAAATATCACATACTAATGCAGATATATGGAATCTAGAAAGACGGTACTGATGAAAATATCTGCAGGACAGCAGTGGAGACACAGACACAAACAACAGACTTACGGACAGGACTCAGGGTAGCGGGGAGGAAAGAGAGGATGGGATGGAGAGACACAGTAACATGGAAACATACATTCGGTTCAGTTCAGTCACTCAGTTGTGTCCGATTCTTTGCGACCCCATGGATCACAGCACGCCAGGCCTCCCTGTCCATCACCAACTCCCGGAGTTCACTCAAACTCATGTCCATCAAGCTGGTGATGCCATCCAGCCATCTCATTCTCTGTCGTCCCCATCTCCTCCCACCCCCAATCCCTCCCAGCATCAGAGTCTTTTCCAGTGAGTCAACTCTTCGCATGAGGTGGCCAAAGTATTGGAGTTTCAGCTTTAGCATCAGTCCTTCCAATGAACACCCAGGATTGATCTCCTTTAGAATGGACTGGTTGGATCTCCGTGCTGTACAAGGGACTCTCAAGAGTCTTCTCCAACACCACAGTTCAAAAGCATCAATTCTTCGGCGATCAGCTTTCTTCACAGTCCAACTCTCACATCCATACATGACCATGGGAAAAACCATAGCCTTGACTAGACGGACTTGGTTGGCAAAGTCATGTCTCTGCTTCCTAGGTTGGTCATAACTTTCCTTCCAAGGAGTAAGTGTCTTTTAATTTCATGGCTGCAATTAGCATTCGCAGTGATTTTGGAGCCCACACTGTTTCCACTGTTTCCCCATCTATTTCCCATGAAGTGATGGGACCAGATGCCACGATCTTAGTTTTCTGGATGTTGAGCTTCAAGCCAACTTTTTCACTCTCCTCTTTCACTTTCATCAAGAGGCTTTTTAGTTCCTCTTCACTTTCTGCCATAAGGGTGGTGTCATCTGCATATCTGAGGTTATTGATATTTCTCTGCCATAAGGGTAGTGTCATCTGCATATCTGAGGTTATCGATATTTCTCCCAGCAATCTTGATTCCAGCTTGTGCTTCTTCCAGTGCAGAGTTCCTCATGATGTACTCTGCATAGAAGTTAAATAAGCAGGGTGACAATATACAGCCTTGACGTACTCCTTTTCCCATTTTGAACCAGTCTGTTGTTCCATGTACAGTTCTAACTGTTGCTTCCTGACCTGCATACAGGTTTCTCAAGAGGAAGGTCAGGTGGTCTGGGATTCCCATCTCTTTCAGAATTTTCCACAGTTTATTGTGATCCACACAATCAAAGGCTTTGGCATAGTCAATGAAGCAGAAATAGATGTTTTTCTGGAGCTCTCTTGCTTTTTCCATGATCCAGCGGATGTTGCAATTTGATCTCTGGTTCCTCTGCCTTTTCTAAAACCAGCTTGAACATCTGGAAGTTCACGGTTTACATATTGCTGAAGCCTGGCTTGGAGAATTTTGAGCATCACTTTACTAGCGTGTGAGAGGAGTGCAATTGTGCAGTAGTTTGAGCATTCTTTGGCATTGCCTTTCTTTGGGATTTGGATAAAGACTGACCTTTTCCAGTCCTGTGGCCACTGCTGAGTTTTCCAAATTTGCTGGCATCTTGAGTGCAGCACTTTCACAGCATCATCTTTCAAGATTTGAAATAGCTCAACTGGAATTCCATCACCTCCACTAGCTTTGTTCCTAGTGATGCTTTCTAAGGCCCACTTGACTTCACATTCCAAGATGTCTGGCTCTAGGTGAGTGATCACGTTACCATATGCAAAATAGATAGTCAATGGGAATTCGCTATATGACTCAGGGAACTCAAACCTTGGCTTTGTAACAACCTAGAGGGGTGGGATGGGGAGGCAGGTTGGAGGGAGTTTCCAGAAGGAGGGGACATCGGTATACCTATGGCTGATTCACGTTGATGTTTGGTAGAAACCAACGCAATACTGTAAAACAATTATCGTTCAATTAAAAATAAATTTTAAAAAGTGATATACTCCTTATAAAGAAGTCGTGGGATATATATTTATTGCGCCTATTAAAAGTCTGGGATATAAACGAAAAAAGTGCTCTATTCTCAAAAACAGTTATTTTCTAATTTTTTTTAAATAGATACAAAGAACAGAAAACTGTACCTCCTTTGAGCAATAAAGGCTTGGGGCAAGAAAGGAGGCTTTCAAATACATCGGTGAGTTAATGATCGAAATTAAATGAGTGCGGAACGCAGCTCTGTAGCCTTGATCTCCACATGTTATTATCCACGCCTCACCTTTCCTCCTCCTACGTGGGGGCGGTGGACTATCCAATGAAAGGGCGGTGCTACGTGGGCCTCCCGTGCGCGTGCGCAGCATCTGCTTGAGGATCATTCCCATCCATGCGCTCGAATGCAACTTCTTCAGTCTGGTCACTGCCAGCGTCAGAGCGACACCTTCTGCCGTCGCGCCGCCATTTTGAAGACGGGAAGGGTACGGGCCTGGGACCGCTGGAGGCGGCTGTGGCGGCGCCGGCGACTGGTACGGACGGTTTCCGCCCGCGTTAGCCCCTCCAGATTTGCCCATCTTTTGGCCACAGCTCTCGGTGTTGCCCCTATACTCGCAGGGCCCCTGTCGCTGTCCCCGGTCGTCCTGTCACTCTGTCGTTAGGATCTGTTTGGCTTCCTCAACCTTCATCTTTGCTGGAACCTTTGCTTACAGCTTGTTTAGAACCCTGCTCGGTGTTAAAATACCTACTTGGAGCCTCAGGACTCCATCCTGGTGGACGGCCCCTCTCTCCTCACGCGGATCTAGTGGGAGTTGTCTTCCGCAGACACACCGGGCGGGCTGAGGACGGCAAGGCCTCCTGTGGGCAGCGACTTGTGCCCTGCGGGGGCAGGGGGCGAATTCCGGGCTCCTGGGGTCCGGCACAGCTGGCACTTTAGTTCTGTCGCGGAAGAAGGGACACCCAGTAGGCGATGGTGGACATTACCCGAGTGATCTGTTGTTAGAGCTTAATCCGTCACTGGCCTGTTTTGTTTTGTCCTTTCCCAGGAATAACTTTACAAAAGGGAAGATAATTTTCGTCTGCCCTTTCCGCCAGAAATGGCCAATGTGAGTAAATTAGTCTCTTAAGAAGCAGTACAGTAATTATTTTGGGAACTCGTTAAGAAATGGAGGGACGGGTTTAATTATAATGGAATTGATGGCATAATGTTTCTTGTACTTAGTGAATCAAAAATGTCAAGGGAAACAAGAGGTGTGAAATTAGGTCAATATGCCTTGAAGGTAGTTTGAAGACAAACATATTTCTCAATACTTTTATTTACTTATGCAAGTTCCTTTTGAGAAATAAATTCAGTGCCTGCATCCTTTCAGTAATTTTAAAAGGCGTTATTTTTGTAAATACTTAGAATCTATTTTTAAAGCCGCTTTCTTTTTGGTTAGATAAACTGAAGGTTTTGTAGCAGTTTTAGTATAGGAAGTAACCTTACAAATACTACAAAATGAGAGCAAGAGAGATTATTCTCATAGGCCAGAGGTATTTATTCACGGTAGCTGTCCAGTGATTACTTAAACACATCGTGCCATAGGGTTCATAAAACATACATGAAAACTATTACAGTAAGAGTAGAAACTAATTTTAAAAGTTACACAGAGGTACAATACAGATTCAGAGCTTTGTGGAGAGGGAAAAGTGGGGGTTTGGGTTCACTTAATCAGAGAAGCATTTTAATTTTAAAAGATGGGTGAGATTATCTAAATCTCACCCAGAACAGGTATATTCAAAGACACCCCCTGCTCCCGCCCCCCTTCAGAAATCAAGAAGTCATTTCTGTCTTCCTGAATGTAAGATGTGTGAAAGAGATGAGTGGGAAATAAGGTTGGGTTGTGGATTTGGTATCAATGGCAACCCACTCCAGTGTTCTTGCCTGGAGAATCCCAGGGACGGGGCAGCCTGGTGGGCTTCCGTCTGTGGGGTCACACAGAGTCGGACACGACTGAAGTGACTTAGCAGCAGCAGCAGCAGCAACAAGAGTCTTGGGGCTTCCCAGGTGGCTCAATGGTACAGAATCTGCCTGCCAAGCAGGAAACTCAGGTTCCATCCCTGGGTCAGGAAGATCCCCTGGAGTAAGAAATGGCAACCCACTCAAGTATTCTTGCTTGGGAAATCCCACGGACAGAGGCGCTTGGTGGGCTACAGTCCGTGAGGTCAAAAAGGATCCAATGTGACTTAGCAACTAAACCACCAGCAGAGTTTTGTATGCTAGACTTGGTAATTTGGACTTTATTCTTTAAATTTTGGTGATTTGATTAGTGTTGTGTGTTAGGAAAACTGATATGGTAACAGTTAGCCAGGATTGTATTCCTGTAGTTGAATATGATACATTAAGTAATAATCTAATGATAAGACTATAGGGCCAGGGGAGGATGCTTAAATTTTTAGGTGGACAGAATGCTCTGGAGACAGGCCTTGCATTTTGGAGACATCTGGAGGAGGTTCAGTTTATCTGGATCTTGAAGAAAGAGTTGGAATTTGTCCAGCCTAAGAGAAGGAAAAGGGCATTTTAGTGGAAGAAATCTTACGGCAGTATAAAAGACAGAAATATGGAAATGTTGGGTAGGTATTTTTATGTGACTGAAAAGTGAAGTAAGAGAGGGGAAGATAAAATTAGTAAGAAATTCTGTCAGAGAGGTAGAAAGACCAGTCAAAGAACACACAGGTTGTATTTCAGAATACTGTATGAAAGGGAAGAAGAATGATTCCAAAGTATCAAATGGCTAGACTATTTCAGCCTCCTGGTAACTAGTTTTCATACCATCTCTCTAATCCCACTCCTTTCTCTTCACTACCCTTAGCTGTACATTCCTTAAAACATCCTTTATTTTTATCTGTTAATTCTTTTCCTCCCTGCCTACAGGTTAAAATTCCGATTTATTCTCTTGTTGTAACAGGCCCTTTCCTGTCTGTGTCGCAAAGTATGAAGCCTTTTATAGTTGCTCATAAGTTAAATTTCAAGCCTGTTCTTTACTGCATTACTTTATATCCACCTTCAGTGAACCTGTCACTCTGAAAACAACCTCTATACCTTTCTTCCTGAAAGGCACTCATTGAAATGAGTGCCTAAATTTCTGTTTCTTCACAACCCAGTATATCCTCCATGAAACTTTTCCTATGACCTCAAGGATCTCTTAATTGTTCAAATCTTTTAATAGAATTTCACAGATGATATGATATTTGTTGTTACGCATTTTCTACTAATCTAAGAGTCAGCAGTGATTTTAAATATAAAGGGCCAGGTAGCAAATATTTTGGAGAAGGAAATGGCAACCCACTCCAGTGTTCTTGCCTGGAGAATCCCAGGGAAGGGGGAGCTTGGTGGGCTTCCGTCTATGGGGTCACACAGAGTCAGACAAGACTGAAGTGACTTAGCAGCAGCAAATATTTTAGGCTTTGTAGGCCAGAGTCTCTGAAATAACTCTGCAATTATGACATGAAAGCAGCCATAGACAATACATAACTGGGTGGCAGTATTGCAATAGAACTGTTTTCACCAAACAGAAGGCTAGAGTCCACTGTAGTTTGCCAACCCCTGCATTAAGTTATTCTGATTCGGCTATTTTGATTATACATGAAAGATGTTCACACATTCATATTGTAACTGACCTGAGTCTAGGAAATGAACATAGGAGCAGAGAAGGTATAAAGATGTGTGCTAAACTGGAAGAAAGTGGACATTGCCATAAAATCAAGAGAAAGATAGCATAGGAGATAATTAGTACAATCTAATAGCAGTAAAAGAAGCATTAGGAAGTAAGTAGGATTTTTTTTTTCTAGGAGAGGTTTTGAAAGTTCTTTATTTTGAGAATGGAAGAATCTTATTAGCTGTGCCACTTTTTTAGTGTTGCTGATAAATAGGGCAACTTTTCAAAGTTCCTATTCTTTCTGTATGGCACTCTTGATTCTGGCCTTGCTAGGAAAGCCATATATTTTTACCCAAATAACTTAGTACTTGTGTTGTTGTTTGTTTTTTTTTTAATATTTGTGTTTATTTTTAAAATTATAAATATGCATGTTGCTCATTCAATGGCAGGTGCTCAATAACAGTAGAATCAATGTTGGTTTTATAAAAGATACATTGCAATGTGAGGATTTGCCTGAGATTGTCTGCGTTAGTGTAACATTTATATCCACAATAATTTTGGGTTTTGTGTGATTCTTAGGTGCTCTGTAACAGAGCCAGACTGGTTTCCTATCTCCCAGGATTTTGCTCTTTAGTTAAAAGGGTTGTCAATCCCAGAGCCTTTTCAACCGCAGGATCTTCAGGTTCTGATGAGTCTCATGTGGCCACTGCACCTCCAGATATCTGTAAGTAAAACTTATTTTTGCTTTACTTACAATTGTTTCATAACATTTGTTATGTTTCCTGTAATATTTTTTCTTGAAGTTTTACTGATCTTCTAAAGTTGAGTTTATCCCTTTGAAAGTAAAATCAGAGCTCTGCCTAAATATTTATGCCAGGAAGTTACAATATTAAAAAAAAAAAAAAGAATACTGGTTTCTAAAACTTACTTTCTTGAACTTTAGTTTTTTTCTAATCTATATTCAGATACACACAGTCTTCCCTGAAACAAATCTTCTTTTGATCCTATTAAACTATGTTACTACTTCTTGCCCCTCTGCTGAATTTCCTAAATGTAGCCATCACTTTTTACTAACCAGTGTTTATTAAGTCAAAGTCTGCTTTTTCTTATCCACCTTGCACACCACTGTATCACATTAATTATTCTAAAATACTGTAAATCATGACATTTCCATCATAAGCCTCAGTTATCTCCCATTGCTTGCAATAGCCATTCCTAAACTATCCACAAACTATGAATCATTGTTCAAGGTCTAAAAAAAAACTTTTTTTTTAAGTTCTGTAATTAGTTAACTTTGAGAAATGCTTTATGCTAAAGTTCTATCTTAGAGGTTTATAAAGCACGCTAAAATATTAAGGGAAGACTCTTAGAAACTTTACCTAACGTATTCTGAAGGGATTGCCCATGGAATCCCTTTTTCATTCAATGCATTACTGCATTGAATGTCAGTTCACTGGGGCATGCAAAGCCTCCCCTAGTTTTCTTGCCCCAGTTTTCTAACTCCATCTCTGATTATTCCTCAGTTTTCTTGATCTGAAGACTAAACATGTATCTTATCATAAATGAAAGGTCTGTTACTCAGAATAGTTAAGGGTTTGTATTGTGAATATACAGCTTAGCCTTCCTGTCTATGGGTTCTGCATCCTCAGATTCAGCCAGAGATTGAAAATATTTGAGGGGGTGGGGAATTCCAGAAAGTTCCAAATAGCAAAACTTGAATTTGCCATGTGCCAGCAATTTACACATCATTTACTTTGTGTTCGATATTATAGGTAATCTGGAGATGATTAAAAGTATACAGGAGGATGTACATAGGTTACATATATGCACATACAGTTCATTCTTGAAACAGCATGGGTTTGAGCTGTGCATATCTGTTTTATACACAGGTTTTTTCCAATAATAACTAACTGTGGTGCTACACAGTTCTCGGTTCCTTGACTCTGAGGATGTGGAAATGACTAAACAGAGAACTGACTATAAATTATACTCAGATTTTTGACTGCAGGGTTTGAACAACTAACTCTTGAGTTGCTCAAAGGTCAGTTGAACTATACCCTTTTTATATAAGGACTTGAGCATATGCAAATTTTGATATCCATGAGGGTCCAGAAAGCATTGCCTGTGAATACCTAGGGAGTACTATATAAAGAATTTTTGTAGATCAATAGGAAAAAAACAACCCAGTAGAAAACCAAACAAAAATTTCAAAAATGAGTTTGAACAGGCTATTTCTGTAAGAGAAAACCGAAAACATTTGAAAATATGCTCATTTCCAGTATTTAATATTGAGTATTTATTTGAAGACACAGATCTGAATAATCTATAAAATCCATATTGTTCAGAATAGCTGGTAAGTTTTAGTTTGTGAACTGATTCCAGTCGGTCATTGGTGGCTGTCTAGAGCCTTATCACTCAGTGTGATCTGCAGAACAGTATAGCATGGCATGGTATAGCATCAGCATCATGTGGGACTGGTTCAGAACGAATTTTGAGCCCCACTCCAGAGCTGCATTTTGGGAAGTTCTCAGATGATTCTTAAATACCTAATAGTTTGAGATGTGCTGGACTAGAGTGTTTGGGTTGAGAATTATGTGACAGTCTGGGTTCAGCAGGGAAAAGTTCCTTGATAGGTAATGTCTGTCATAGGTATGGAACAGAGATATGGGCATCACATAGGGGCAGCCGTGATGACGTGACCATTTTTAGTCACTTAGTTCTGGCAGAATATTTATAAATACTTTTATTGCCGACTAAAGTCTACAGCCATCCTTTCCTTTCTCTAAACAAAATTCCTACTCTGAGTATTTCTTCATTTGATTTTCTAAGTTACTTTTTTCTGAATCTTTTTTAATTTTTCATGTTAGGATTTTTTTTTAATTTTATAGGAATAAAGTAATGTGTATTCTTCTGTAAGTATTTAATCCATGTTCACGCATGTGACTGGTAAACAGGGCATTATGTCACATTGGCTGGTACAAAATTTTTTCCAGTCCATTAATGTTTTGTGCCACCAGGTAACAGCAGTTGAATGCCCCTCCCCAAGGGTTGCCTGATGGCTCAGATGGTAAAGAGTCTGCTTGAAGTGTGGGAGGCCTGGGTTCGATCCCTGGGTCAGGAAGATACCCTAGAGAAGGAACTGGCAACCCACTCCAGTATTCTTGCCTCAAGAATCCCATGAACAGGGAAACTTGGCAGGCTACAGTTCATGGAGTCATAAAGAATCTAACACGACTGAGTGATTAACATAGACACACCCCCCAAGGGTAACCACTATTAAGTCTGGTATCTTTACTTTCAAGTATTTTTTTTTCTGTATTTAAAGCATTATTATAAGCATGTAAAATAAATGTCACATATACTGTTCTTGGACTTAGGTTTTTCTTGGAGTGTCATTTATCCTGTGAACTTCTTTCACCATATGTAAATATTTACTAATGACCATTAAGAATTACATAGTACGGAAGTTCCCTGATGGTCTAATGGTTAGGATTCCAGGCTTTCGTTGCCATGGTCTTGGTTCAGTTCCTTTTTGGGGAACAGAGATCCCACAAGCCTCACAGTGAAGCCAGAAAAAAAAGAATTACATCGTATGGATTACAGTACTTTACTGAATCTCTTCCCTAATAAGGGAATTACCTATGAGTTGGCAGCTGGTTGCTTCAACTAGTGTTTTGGAAATAACATGAAACCAACTAACATTCAACCAGTAAAGCAAACTTCAGAGATCTATTGTTTAGGTAAAAAATAAAAAAAAAAACAAAAAAACCTTATTGGAAGAACAACATTCTTTCACATTCTTTCAGTATACCAATGCACTTAAGTTGTAAGGAGAAAATGGTTCATTTTATTGTTTCTCTTCAGGCTCTCGAACAGTTTGGCCTGATGAAACTATGGGACCATTTGGACCTCAGGATCAGAGATTCCAGCTTCCTGGGAACATAGGTTTTGACTGTCACCTCAACGGGACCGCATCACAGAAGAAAAGCCAGGTTCATAAAACTTTACCTGATGTTCTAGCAGAACCTTTATCAAGTGAAAGACATGAGTTTGTTATGGCACAATATGTGAATGAATTTCAGGTATGTTGTTAATATCATTTATTCCATTTTCTAATTATTAAAGCTATATTTCTGATAACTATGAGCATATTACTTTCATTGAAAAAGTTAAAAAAATATTTAAGTCCAGGATATACAGAAAAAGCATGTATAAGTTTTTAAAACCTTGGTGTTGTCCTATACTTAGTATTTGCTATATAATTTTTCACATTACAGTCTCTTAGGTAATTAATTCTTCAAAATATCTTTTTTAATAACTATTTATTGTAAATATAAATAGCTTAATTTCTGTAACTGGAAATTTAGATTTTCTTTTTTTCATTTTTAGAAACTAATTATAATTTGTATATGGACCAAATTCCAACTAGTTTTATATTCCTCTAGCCATTTAGAAACTTAAAAAAAATTTAAGATCTCTAAAATTCTTCAGATATACTAAACTAAAAAGTAGGATTTTTAAATAGGTTTTGTAAAAAACAATTCCTGAGAGGTTTTTTATGAGTTTTTTAGAACTGGTATTGCATATGAATTCTTTAAATGATTTTTAAAACTAGTATTGCATCATTGCTCACTCAAATGGGAAGTTACATGCATTTCAGAGTTTGTCAAACCCCTGATCCTTCCCATTTTTCATATTTCTGTGTGGTTTCAGGTGAAGATTTTGATGAAAACGATATTATTAAAAGTAATAACCCCTCACAGTTATGGGTTATATCAGTAACCTAACACTGGGACACAGTTGACCTCCCCTTTTTATCTCAGATAATTCCTTCTCAGTCTTGGCTCTTCCTCTGTCTACCAGTTATATGATATTTCCCAAATGTCTGTTCTTCATTTTCTCCTTTGACTTGCTCCCTGGTCACTTAAGTCCTCAGCTTTCTCCATAGGCTGTGTCTTCATATTTCCTCACTTTCTGTTTCTGTTTCTGACAGTTCTGGTTCTGTATTACTTGCCAAATGTCTTTATCTGGATGTCTCAGAAGTACGAAAATTAGGACTAGTACACATCCAGTACTGAATGAGTCCTTTTTACTCTCAAAACTTGTCTTTATTCCCATGTTTGTCAGTAGTATAAGTAACTTAGTCATCCTTGCACTGTCCCAAAAATAAAGATTCCAGTGACAGCCTTGACTCCTCTTTTCATCATTCCCCCATAAATAGTGACAGTTACATTGCTTTCATCTCTGAAAGTAGCCCTTAAATTTGTGTCAGTTTAGTTCTCACTAATATGCAGGTCAGGAAGCAACAATCAGAACTGTACATGGAATAACAAACTGGTTCCAAATAGGAAAAGGAGTACGTCAAGGCTGTATATTGTCACCCTGCTTATTTAACTTATATGCAGAGTACATCATGAGGAACGCTGGGCTGGAAGAAGCACAAGCTGGAATCAAGATTGCTGGGAGAAATATCAATAACCTCAGATATGCAGATGACACCACCCTTATGGCAGAAAGTGAAGAGGAACTAAAAAGCCTCTTGAGAAAAGTGAAAGAGGAGAGTGAAAAGGTTGGCTTGAAACTCAGCATTCAGAAAACAAAGATCATGGCATCTGGTCCCATCACTTCATGGGAAATAGATGGGAAAACAGTGGAAACAGTGTCAGAGTTTATTTTTTGGGGCTCCAAAATCACTGCGGATGCTGATTGCAGCCATGAAATTAAAAAACGCTTACTCCTTGGGAGGAAAGTTATAACCAACCTAGATAGTATATTAAAAAGCAGAGACATTACTTTGCCAACCAAGGTCCATCTAGTCAAGGCTATGGTTTTTCCCGTCGTCATGTATGGACGTGAGAGGTGGACTGTGAAGAAAGTTGATCGCCGAAGAATTGATGCTTTTGAACTGTGGTGCTGGAGAAGACTCTTGAGAGTCCCTTGGACTGCAAGGAGATCCAACCAGTCCATTCTAAAGGAGATCAATCCTGGGTGTTCATTGGAAGGACTGATGCTAAAGCTGAAACTGCAATACTTTGGCCACCTCATGCGACGAGTTGACTCATTGGAAAAGACTCTGATGCTGGGAAGGATTGGGGGTGGGAGGAGAAGGGGATGACAGAGAATGAGATGGCTGGATGGCATCACCGACTCGATGGACATGAGTTTGAGTGAACTCCGGGAGTTGGTGATGGACAGGGAGGCCTGGCGTGCTGTGATTCATGGGGTTGCAAAGAGTCAGACACGACTGAGCGACTGAACTGAACTGAACACTATTAGAGTTCAGCACCTCCTTATCTTACCTCAGTTTTTAGAGGCAGTATAGTAGGATAGACTGTGGAGATAGGATAAATCTGTATACAGAGATTAACGCTTATTTATTGATACTTAATTTTGTGACCTTGAGAAAGTTACTTCACCTTTATGAGACGGTTTCTTTCTATGTAAAATAAGAGTATTTTATTAATATTATTTAATGATATTAAAGTAAAAGTCAAAATTTTGTAATGTGGTATAAATGGATTTCCATAGTTTTGATCCTTTTCTTACCTTATCTCCCATGATTTCCTACTCCTCCTGCATGCTAATCACAACATACTTTTCATTTTTTGAAAATTACACCGTTCTCTTTGACCATTGCATGCCTTTGCACTATTATTTCTTGCTAGACTGTTTTTTTTCCTCCTGGATTCTTAACCTGTATTCTGTCCATTCTTTTATATGTCAGACACATATATTAATTAACATGTAACTCAAATGTGATTTCAACCTTTTCCTGATTTCTCCCAACAAAGCAAGTTTCTTCCCCATTTATACCTCCAGAAGACTTCCTTCATGACTCTGTAGCACTTTTCATAGTGGATTGAATTTATTTGTTCATGCTATTTTTCTTCTACTAACCCTTATATACCTAAGAGTGAAGACTGGATTTTTACCACGTAGTGTCTGCTCCTGTTATAATGGCTGATGTATAATAGGTACCCATTAAATTTCAGCTGAATAAAAGCCTCTAGGCTTTTCCTGTTGGAGAGATTATGTAATCACATTGCTTTGTAAGTTAGTGTTCTTATGCCCATTTTACAGAACAAAGGAAAGCATAATTAGATATGACAAAATATCAGAAGAGGTAACATTATAAGATACAATCATGGCATTTTTAAGTTTTTTAACCAACTTCTATTAAGTTTAGAATATCAATAGATATATATTCCTTTTTTTTTATTTCAACATTTTTTAAAAATTCTCAAATTACATTCATCAGAAAAGTTTGAGTATGTAAGAATACACTGATTATTACCTGATCACCAGCTAGATTAGGATTATTGAAAAAGCTTTCTAGGACAAACAGGTTTATAACAGGCAGGATATTTTATTTGAACTCCAGATTTTGTTTATCTGTACTTCTTATTCCCCTAAAGGGTAATGATGCACCTGTTGAACAAGAAATTAACAGTGCAGAAACTTACTTTGAAAGTGCCAAAGTAGAGTGTGCAATCCAAACATGTCCAGAGTTGCTGCGAAGAGGTATGTTGTGCTTTATTCAGTTTTACACTAGTGTGTGTCAGATTATGTCACTAATTTAAACATATTGAAAAGTGTACTCCTTAGGAATTATAATGTTTTATAATTGGATATTTTAACATGTCTCGCTGGAAACGATGATTGCCTGGCCAAGAAAAAGACTAGCAAATGTCCCCTGACATCTGACCTCATGCTGCCATTAGATAGGATTAGTAGAATTTTTAGTAACTTTTTCCCTAAAGTCATCCTACTCCCGGGTGATTACTGAGATAAATCTTAATAATAAACTTTTTTTTAATTCCAAGACTAACAACATGTAACCCAACTTACTCTTTGGAATTGTTGGCAGTATATTTTTAGTTCATCCAAAAAGAGCAGAAGTAAACCAAAACTAAATTTATTTCATCCTTTTAAAAAATAATATCTATTAATAACCCTAACTTGGTACCATAATGATTTGACTTAATCATCGTTTTTCTAAAGTGTTTTATGCACTGTTTCTATTTAAAAAAAAAAAACAATTTTTTCCTGTAATTTTATTCTTATTTATAGATTTTGAATCACTGTTTCCAGAAGTAGCCACCAACAAACTAATGATTCTGACTGTAACACAGAAAACTAAGAATGATATGACTGTTTGGAGTGAGGAGGTAGAAAATGAAAGAGAAGTGCTCTTAGAAAAGGTAATTCTTTCAACTGCTGACTGTTTAGTTTGATAATCTTATTTAAACACCATGAACACTGTTTTAAAATGATGGCTGTCTTTTCTTACCATTATTAGTTCTCTCGTAATGTATGTCAGTATTTAAAAAATGTACATCCTTTCTGAAAATAAAATGCCAGGGGTTTTTTGTTTGTTTAGTATCTTTGAAAAATTTATATTCTGTCCAGTACTTCCTCAGTTTTTTTTTTTCTCTAATTTATGTCTGTCTTAGGAAGTTTGGAAATACAATAAACAAGAAAAATGTAAAATTAACTCTTCGCCCCCATCCCTGTCTCCTCTCTTATCCTGTTTTCTCCCTCCCTGTCTCTTTCTCTTAAGCATGTCAAGTAAAAAGTGAAAATTACCTAATCCTTCTTCATAGTGTAAACAATAACAGTGTACAGTACAGTAATAATAGTTGTACATACCCACATTTTTCCCTTCCTTTGCTTTTAACTAGAAAATATGTTTTGACACCTTTCCTTCACGTTACACATAGATTATATTTCACTCTTTGTAAAATCTGTATAATATTAGATTACATGGGCAAACCATAAATTTTTTAAATTATTAAAAAATTTTTTAGTCTTTTGTTAAGTTGAAAATCAAACTTTTTGCTTTTATAGGCGGTGAATATATTTGTACATTTATTTTTTATGCATATACTTACATATTCCTAAATAGGGAATTGCAAAATCAAGGGGTATATTTATTTTAAGTTATAATATATACTGCCAATTTGTCCACCAAAAAGATCATCCTAGTATATAGGCTGTTACTCTTACCCTGGATATTAGCATTATTTTTCATTTTTATCAACCTGAGAAATAAGTGGTAACTGAAGATCTCATATTTAGAAATTATATGAGTTTGATTCCTTTGTATGTGTGACAAGATTACCTCACGTAACTACAGTTGAAAAAATTCTCTTTGCTAATTTACATGCAGAATAATATTGGGAGTTTTTTAATGTTTTCTTTAATGTTGGATGTATGGTTCTCACAGCTTATAAAAATATTGTTTACATACTTAACAAAGTATTTTATGATAATGACTTCACACTTAAATGTCCCAAATACAGCTTTGCTAATAAATTCCAGGTAGTAATTAACAGTCAGGAGCGAGTTATATGCTAGTTAGCAAAGAAGTTATAGAGAGGCATAAGACATTGTCTCTGATTTTTAGAAGATCTGAATTTGATGAGTTGAAATTTAAATATACAATAACTCAGTAAACATTTTTTGTTTATGTATTAAGACCAGGAGTAGTTTATTATCACTGTCATTTAGATGCTGGAGAGTTTGCTCTCACGTGTACATTGCATCATAAGTCCTACTTTTTGATTCGTCTAAGATTCTGAGTCTCATTTGATACTGACCCCAGTATAGATATAACTCAATTTTCTGTAACCAATTTTCAGGTTTTGAAATGGCACTATACTTTTTCATGTGATTTTTAATTTTATAGTGAGTAAAGCTGTTTTATTTTTTATGGAAAAGAAAATGTTTCTATTTTAGATATGTTAGTGATTATTTTAGCATCACACATGACTTTACTGTCCAAGTAGATATTTTATCTTTTATGGTTTAAATCTATTCTAGTTTTTTCCAGCAGATGTCAGTGTTTCCCACTGATGAGCAGAATAAGATAAATATTTAAACTGGTTCTTTTTGTGATCATTTGACATTCTTAATCTTTGCAAACATTTAAATACATTGTTTTGTTCAGCTTGTAGTTTTTGTGTACGTCTTATTAAATTGATACATAATTTTAATGACTTTTCTAGACCATATTCAGTTTTCCTGCTTTTTAAGAATTGTGAGGATTAATAAAATACAGCAATAAGTGCAAATATTATGTAGATAACCTAAAGAGTATAGTATTTTTAAATTTTTTCATTAGTTTACAAGAAAGTTTAGGCATGCCTTGGAGATATTGCTGGTTTGGCTCCATCACAATAAAGCAAATATGGCAATAAAGTGAGTCACATGGATATTTTGGTTTCCCAGTGCATATAAAAGTTATGTGTATGTTATACTGTACTCTATTAAATGTGTAATAGCATTATGTTTTAAAAAATGCATACCATAACTTTAAAATACTTTGTTGCTAAAAATGCTAACCATCATCTTAGCCTTCAGTGAGTCATAGTAGCAAAACATCAGTGAAGGTCACTGACTGCAGATCATCATAAATATAATTTTTGTAGGTCATAGGTTTTCAATTGCTCAACTTTTACCCTTGTATTGTTAAAGAAACCATAGACAATATATAAATGAATAGGCATGGCTGCATTTCAGCAAAACTGTATTTATACAAACAGGCAGCCACTCAGTTTGATGGCCCTCTGAGTATCACTTCCTCATCCCTTATTTAGAGTATGGCCCATGTGCCTAACTTTAGCTTGGACTTTGAACCACCTGAATGCCAGAGATGCTCAGTGAGGTCTCATCACTTGGGGTGGCCTGAAACTCATGTTACCCAGCGCTGCATGACCCCTGATAACACTATTCAGTTGCAGCCTTGCAGCTGGCACTCTGCTAGACCTCAAGGAATCTCACCCTCTGTCTGCACAGCTCAGCATGAGACTACCGAACCAGCAAAGACTGTTCTGCAGACTGCTTTGGAAGCCTATTGTGCATTACCCTCTTCTCCAGCGCCCTACCCCAAAAAGTCCAGATGCTTCGGCAGTCCAGACCTGTTGCTTTCTACTGCCTCAGCTCAGTGACACTGTCACTTTGCTTGGGCTCTGCTTCTTTGTCCTGCAGCGGAAAAGTGTCCTCAGCCAGAAGGCTAGAGCATATATGGGGATCACCTTATTTGTTTCCCTTCTCTCGAAGACTACAGTTTTGTGTCTGCCTGTTGTTCAGTGTCTAAAAACAGTTGTGTCGTGTATTTCAGTCATTTTTGTAGTTTTCAGCAGGTGGCAAGTTTGATAACTGTTACTCTATTACGACTGGAAGTGGAATTGTGCCCTTGTTTTTAAACACAGTGTCCTTTTTTTTAACATTCTAATCTGGTTCTAATATTTGTTGTCTTTTTCACTGCTTAGAGTTCTGATAAAGCTAGTCTTTGCATCATAGGAGTTAGACATCACAGGATTTGAATAGGTAATGCAGGTACATGGTCTGTATTATTTATACACTACGTAGGAAAATAGAGAAGCATATGGGGAAAAGTAAGTATGCTGTCCAGCCCTGTTCCCAGTCTATCCATTTATCTTATTTTCATGTGCCTTTTCAGAAATATTTCATGACTATGTGACTGGATAGGTGTATTTTTGAAGGACATACAAACAAGTTTTTTTTGTATACAAAGCCTGTTTTTAAACAACTTCCATTCAAATTAATGAATGGTTCAGATCTTTTCATTATGAATATTTTGTTTTCCCTCTCTTACTTTATTTCGAAGTTTCCATAGTGATATAAAACAGCAACTATAGTTTATACTCCTTGACAAATTTGGGAGTAAATAGCACAAAAGTGATTAGAAGTAGTTCCTAAAACAAATAATTTAGGAGAAAAAATGTACAATTTAGACTTTAAAAAAATGAAAGTGTTATATTAACCATTAATCATTTGGACTGGTGAAAATAATCTTAAGAGTATAAGTCCTAATTTATCATTAGTTTTAATTTTTTATTAATCTTGTGTTCTCTGAGGCAAAATATATTTATTTTTAAAATTTATTGAAAAATAAAACAGTCTATAGTGATGCTATCTTGAGCATAGTATTTGTGTCTTTTTCTATGCAGTTCATCAGCGGTGCTAAGGAAATTTGCTATGCCCTTCGCGCTGAAGGCTATTGGGCTGACTTTATTGACCCATCGTCTGGTTTGGCAGTGAGTAATTAAATACATTTTGAAAGCCAGATTACGTAATTTGAAGTAGGAATTATTATTTTATAATTACAGCCTAGGTAAAAATCGTTTAGGATTTCTTGAAAACCTCGCAATTTTATGCACAGAAGTACCAAGAATCAACTGAATTCACAACTTTGAGGGACCTCTGTCACTCCTGGTTAAAGTTCTCCATCACTTTAATTTTTTTTTATTAAAAATAATTTCAAATTTTATTTTTTCCATCCTTACTAATAGACATTATTTGAATTACATTGAATTAGTATGCTTACTGTTAGTTAAAAATTAGCATTTGGTAGTTCCTTTAAAGAAGAAAGAATACATTTGAATCAGTTCTAATGAGGTGGATGAAACTGGAGCCTATTATCCAGAGTGAAGTAAGCCAGAAAGAAAAACACCAATACGGTATACTAACGCATATATATGAAAGTTAGAAAGATGGTAACGATAATCCTGTATGCGAGACAGCAAAAGAGACACAGATGTATAGAACAGTCTTTTGGACTCTGTGGGAGAGGGCGAGGGTGGGATGATTTGGGAGAATGACATTGAAACATGTATATTATCATATGTGAAACGAATTGCCAGTCCAGGTTTGATGCGTGATACAGGATGCTCAGGGCTGGTGTACTGGGATGACCCAGAGGGATGATATGGGGAGGGAGGTGGGAGGGGGGTTCAAGATGGGGAACACATGTACACCCAGGGTGGATTCATGTCAATGTAAGGCAAAACCAATACAATATTGTAAAGTAATTAGCCTCCAATTAAAATTAAAAGAATAAAAAATTTGGATGGTAAAGAAATATTCAGAAAAGTAACTTTTTGGAAGTTAACATTTATAAAGCTATACTTTAAAAAAAATAATGAGCCACTATTGTCACATTTTAAATTCTGTGTATGTCTTTCAGTTACAAATAGTAATATTATTTTAATCTTAAGATAGAAGTATATACTGTTTCTTCTCGAAGTTAAAATTTAGTGAGTACTAGAAATGAAAAACACCCTGGGCTATAGTTTTCTTATCTTAAAAATTACAAAGGTGAACCATAGATGATTGCCTAAGACTTATTTCATCTCTAAAGGTCATGTGAAGTTATACATTGGTTCTAGATAACATGCAGTCTGCTAGATCATTCATTTCACATTTCCAGAATACCCAAGTGTTGACGGGAGAGGTTTTAAGGCAGTTAGGTGTTACATGTGACCCTTTTATTTCATATTTGACCTTTTAAATATTTGCAATATTTATACAGATCTGTGTTCATGTTTGCATAAAAATTATTAGTCCATTATCTTTCTTGTTAATAAAAATATGACATCATTTTTTATTTCTTCCAGTTTTTTGGACCATATACAAACAACACTCTTTTTGAGACAGATGAACGCTATCGACATTTAGGATTCTCTGTTGATGATCTTGGCTGCTGTAAAGTGATTCGTCACAGTCTCTGGGGTACCCATGTAGTTGTAGGAAGTATCTTCACTAATGCTACACCAGACAGCCATATTATGAAGAAATTAAGTGGAAACTAGCAGTAGGGTCAGTTAATTTGATCTTCTGCTTGTCTGTAACATTTGGGATGATCCACAAGCATTGTCAAAGGCTTCAGTTTTTAAAATTTACTCCCTTGTAGGTATTTATTTCAACATATGGATTTACAATATTGGCAAGTGGTTTATAATTTTTAAATTTCAAATACTCTTCATTAAATACATGTTGAGCACATCCACATTGTACAGAATGTGATAATTAACATGTAACCAGGGTATGATCTCATATTGTTACTTCTCCCCTTAATTGGAAAAAACCTCACTTTTAATTATACCTCTCCAAAAATAAATCATACATTGGCTATGATCATATGTGTTTTTTTTTTATTGCAGTCTTTTTAAAATACAGTTCTTAAAGTTTTTTTCTTTTTTTAAATAAATGCAGTTGAGAATTCTGGATTCAGTGTAGATTTAACTTTTTAAAATTTTTTTTTTCTTTATTACTTGTCAAGTGTCCTGGTACCAGTCTGAGTATTAGTTTGAAATGTATGTGCAGAAAAAGAAGAATAAGGATAATACTACATCTTTACATACAAAAGAATTTGAATCTCAACTTTGTATAATAGTGGCTTCCCTGGTGGCTCAGAGGTTAAAGCATCTGCCTCCAATGCGGGAGACCCGGGTTCGATCCCTGGGTCGGGAAGATCCCCTGGAGAAGGAGATGGTAGCCCACTGCAGTATTCTTGCCTGGAGAATCCCATGGACGGAGAAGCTTGGTAGGCTACAGTCCACGGAGTCGCAAAGAGTCGGACACAACTGAGCGACTGAACAGAACGGAATGGAAAAAGTAATTCTTAACTCCTTGGTGAGACAGCTAAGTGTTTTATTCTTAGACAAAACTATGACTCAGCTTCTAAGTCTATTTCTCTAATTTTAACAACAGATAGAAACTGCAGTAGTTTACAGAAATGCCTCATGGGGACAGAACTTGTTTTTACAACATTTTAAACTCAGAATTATCTTTGATTTTCTTTTGTCAATAGGAATAGAGATAAATCTCAGAAGAACAAGTAACTTCTGCCAAATGAATTATTTGAAATGGATTTTTCTGTATTTTTTTAATTAAATGCCTGTGTTTTAAATGAACACATGAAGATGACCAGCTTTAGCTTATATTCATTTAAAATTCTTTGCTTAATTAGCATGTAGCCTGATAATGAATATTGCTTAACGATTCACAGAGTAAGACCTACAATGTTCTCATTTGTTATGAAGAAGATAAAGTAGTGACTCCCATAGTGTTTTGAAAAAAAAAACTTTGAAGTATAAATGCTCAATAAATTTTCATCTATGTAAGGAGGACCTCGATCAATACAGAACATTATTGGCACCTCAGAGGCTCATCCTGTTCCCTTTCAGGCACTTCCTCCCCTTACCCCTCCTACAAGCAACCACTATCCTGATTTCCTACAGTATAAGTTGGTTTTCTCTTTTGATGGTTAATACATATATGAAATCATATATACCGTGTTCACTCTGGCTTCCTTCACTCAGCAATGTGAGATTCCTCCTTACTGTGCGTAATTATATATTGCCTATTTGCATAGCATTTGTCTTCTCAGTGAATTGGTACAGTTTTGCCCCCAGGGGAAATTTGGCAATGTTGAAACAGTTCTTGATTGTTACAGCTTGCAGTGGGTTAGTGCTATAGGCATCGAGTAGGCACAGGCCATAGATGTTACTAAATACCCTACAATGCAAAGGACATCTCCCACAGAAAGAATTATTTGGTCCACTGCCTTTCACCACTCATTTCAGTGTGCATTTTGCTTATTCAGGCATTTCTGACCTTGCACCATCCTTTGAGTCATGTTCTTTGAAATTTCACCCTCTGCTTTAACAGTTCTGAAATGCCGTCTGCTGGTTGAAAAGCATACTTCCATCGATGGCTGTGGCTGTGTACTGGATTATATCAGGAGTAGGGTAAAGAGTGGTGGGGCTCCTTTTCTCATCTTGATTTGTAACAGGATTTGCAAAAACAAAACTTTTAAGAAGCAGTAACCGCCAGTTAAAAATTTCATTTTCCTTGAAATGTTTTAAGAAGATTTAGGTTTGGGATATATAATCCAAGGGATTCTTACTAATCCTAGTAGAAAGTAGTTTAACTTTTATGTACTGCAGTAAGAAAATATTCCTGGTATCAGTTTCATCACATTCCTGTAAAGGAAGAATTGGTAAAATTTATTGTCTTAAACAGAAGTTTGCTACCTTTTAAAGCAAGACTGAGCCATTGAAATTGATGTAAGACCTATCACTGAAAATATGTTTTTGTTGTAAAATTTTCATTTTGACAAGAATTTATAGAAGATAAATGCTGAAAGGGGTCTTTCAGATCACCTGACCCACCTCCATCCTTTTATAATAGAATGAAAAACAGGAACGTGCATCAGATTACACAAGTTAGTGTTAAGAGCCAGTGCTGGAATTTGGCTGTGACTTACATACATACATACAGAGAGAGAGAGACTCTTCATACTCACTATAAAGAAGTTTATTAAGCAATTAAAAATATCAAAGAGTTGCAGAATTTAACTTCAGGTTAACTAATACTACTGCCACATTTCATAGGTAAACTTTGAGTTCACTCCCTTGAACTCTGCATGCTCTGAATTTCTTTGAAAATTTACTGAAATGTATCTAAAAATTCAATTACAGATCTTACACTTCACACAGTAGTTCTCTAACTTCAGGTTTAAAACTCCTTTCTTAGGCTTCTGTCACTTGTAGCATCAATATAATCCCTACATTTGAACCAAGTTCTGCTTTTGGTTCCAGACTCTGTTTCCTCTTCTTAGCACTAGTCCTCCTGTTCCGAAGCAGAATGTATCTACCTCAGCACTGCTGACGTTTTGAACCAGATAATTGTTTGTCCTGGGAGATGCTCATGTGTGTCATAGGATGTTCGGCAGCATCCTTGGCCTCCATCCTCTAGAGCCCAGTAGCAACCCCTGGTCATGACAAAAATATCTCTAAAAGTGGCCAAGTTTCCCCTCAGGAGCCAAATGTTTACATGAAAAAAATTTAACCAATGTGTCCTTTATTTTATGTGACAGTATCCTATCCTCAGTTGAGAACCACTGATTGAGTATTACCTTCTAACTCAGCAGTCCTGACTTCAGCTGTACATTTGAATCAGGTGGGAGTATGCTTAAACACACATGATTTGACCCCCACACGCATAGATTGTTCTGTTAGTGTGGAGAGGCTTGGGCATCATCATTTTTTAAAAATTTCCCAGATGATTCAGATGTACAGTCAAGATTCAAACCATAAGTCTGTTCTGAAAACAATAGGGATTAAAGAAGCATTTAAAGAAATAACAGCAGTATATGATCATGGATTTAATGCATTAAGGAGATACAGGAAACAAAAATGAAGTCTAATGTTCTGCATTAAGAGTGATCTGGTTGGGTTCAAATTCAAGGATACTTCCTCTACTAAGGCTTTGCTAACAGCTCCATCCCTTCTTTCCTTTCCCTTCCTTTGTTGAGCACTTGGTTTATATCATGCCATTTTGGATTTACTACTTGTACACAGTTCTTTTATATATTTTGTTGTTTTCTTCCCATACCTGAAAAGTAGGCATCTAGTTCCCTAATAGACATCACACTAAAAATGCAGTAATAATCTTCATTCTCATCTCATAACTACCCAGGATATTTTAAACTTTTTTATAAGTATTCTTTTCCCTCCTTGTTTTGTGTCAGTGGGATATATGAGAATCATAACTTATTCAGAAGATTCAAATTCAGGCTTTGAGCATTTGCCTTCTGATCATATTGTTGGAAGCTATAATCACTTAATGTTGCTACTATAAAGCTACAGTAATTAGGACAGTGATATTGACACAAGGATGGACAAACCAGTGAAGAGGAAAGAAAGTCCAAGAAATCAACCTGCATATTAGTGGTTACTTGATTTATGACAAAGGTGACACTGCAGTACAGTAAGAAAAGAATGATCTTTTCAATATATATTGCTGGGTCAATTGGATATTATATAGAAAAAGAATGTATTTTTTGCTTTTACCATACACTATACAAAAATCACTTCCAAATGAGTTGCAAATCTAAATGTGAAAGAGATCTTTGTCACTTTGGAGTAGGTAAGGATTTCTTTAAAAACAGGACACAACACTAACCATACAAGGGAAGAAAACATTATATTAGGATTAAGAACTTTTCAGTTCATCAAAAGACATGACAAAGGAGAAGGCAACCAACAGAATTAAAGATATGTATAGGGAGGCCTGGGGTGCTGTGGTTCGTGGGGTCGCAGAGTTGGACGCGACTGAGCAACTGAACTGAACTGATATATATATATATGTATATCTTCATCAATCCATATATATATATCATATATATGTGTATATCTTCATCAATCCAGATATATATCCAACAAGGGACTTGTTTCCAAAATATATATAAAGAACATGTAAAATCATCCAAAGAACCCAACAGAAAAAAGACAAACATCTGCAAAGAAAGCTATCCAAGTGACTAATAAACATGAAAAGGTTCTCTGCTTCATTAATCCTCAGAAATGCAAATTACATCCACATCACATCACTGCAGGTCCTCAGAATGGCTAAAATTAAGATACCAAGTTGCAAAAATGTAGTGTAATTACAACTTGATGGACGATGTAATAAAAACACTTCAGGAAACTTTTTGGTTCTAAAGCTTAACTTATCTGGGACCTAGCAATTCCTCTCTGAGATATAGATCCAACAGAAATGCATACAATAAAAGACATGCTTTTGAAAGTCTATACCAGTGCCATATATAATGCCCAGAAGTAGGACACTGCTCAAATGCCCAGTAGCACTGAAAGGTATATATAATTGTGGTATACTTACAAAGTGAGATGCTATATAATAATGAAAATGAATGGTTTATGACTACTTACAGCAAAGTGATGACACTAACAAGGGTGAAAGAAGCCAGTCACCAGTGTCTACTGTGTAATTCCACTAATGTGAAGTATAAAAGCAACAGTGCTGCTAGAAGTCAGAGTGATGCCCTGCCTTGTAAGGGGAAGCAGAGAGACTAAAAGGAAGGAAAAGAGACTTCTGAGGTGCTGGTGATGTTCTTTTATTTTTTTAATTTGAGTACAGATTGCATGGGTGATTTAATTGTACAAATTCATACAGATAAGTGCACTTTTTCGTATGCATATTATACTTCAAAAGTGTTTTTAAAAATACTACCAAATCCACTCAAGAGATACTAGTAAAACCTGTTTCAAAAATAACTGATAATAAAAAGACCCTGAAAATTGAATCTACTTTTAAAGAAAGGAATTACAATTTATAGTTAACCCAGAGAAACTAAAACAAAATTATGGCTTTTTAAATATTTAGGTATAATTTCAACTGTACATTAATTTCTAGGTTAAATGAAGAACCAAGTTTTCAAGCATTTCACTTTTCTTACACCTTTATATTAGACATTTTATACTTTTTATAACATGGTCAATTTTGCCAAGAGCCTAAAGAGTTTTCCAAGAATGTCTTAATCCTTGGATAGTTAATCATTCTCTTTTAGAGTTCTAACATTCCATCAACCTTGTAGATTATCTCTCTTTAATTATTAATTGATCTAACAGTTGTTTCATCATATTTGAGTATTTCATGAAATGTCTCATTTTTGTCATACTTAAATTTTACTGTAGTGTATTTACATAAAATGCCATAGTCATTAAATTTGCTTTTTTAAAACATACAGATAAGGTCATGATGCTATATTCTGCTTTGATCATATTGTCCTATATAAAAAGAGGCTCTAATTGCTTTAACTTTGTTTTGTGTAAGATTATATTTAAGTTGCAATTTCTTGCCCATTCTAGTCTAAAGGAACAATATTCCTGTATTTTAAGTAAACAGCAATTTAATGATACAAAAATAGGCACTGAGCTTTTTAAACACTGTTTTGTACTTACAGTCTAGGCCATTCTGCTGTAAATTGAATTTTCAATAGTTTTTGAATAGTAAAAAGCCATGCTTATTACAAACTGTGAAAAAGTTCCTACCAAAGGTTGAGTTTTGTTACTGGAAGAATGCTTCAGCACAGTGCATTACTGAACACAGATGTTCAGTAATAGATATTGTAAAATAAACGCTAACCAATTTAATGATGGTTCAGAAACAGTAATTCAGATTTCATGGGATCAAATTGGAACTTTGTGTCCATTTTCACTGAAAAATCTTGGACAGAGAGATCTTCCAATTAATTTCATATTAATTCAATCTGTTTTGCAATTTCTGTGCAATAGGGGCAGTGTACTTAATGAATATACTGTCTACCTCCCAAATATTTCTTGGTACTTATTTATACTAAAATGTTACTTGCTTTTTTTTTTTTAATCGAATTTACCTGAGTCCTCTATTTTATTCTATGTGAATGACAACTCTGCTATCAGACACTACTTATTTTTAATGGTGCCACTGTAGAGGAATTTTAATAGAATTACAAACTAAAATTTTTAAACATACATAGTCTTATAGAAAAAGAGTACAAGCTTTGAGCACCCTGGAGAATCAGCACTTGCAGTAACCGGTTAAACCTCCATGACTTGTCATCATTTTTCAATTTCAGGTTTTTACCTTTGAATGTTCATGGTGCTGTTCCCTGACTGCTTATTTCTCCTATTCATTTTAAAACTGTGACTAAGTTAGATCCTTAATACTGGAATCAACAATATTTTGTGGAAGAATTTTATTCTCCACAGTCCTATTTAATAATAGAAGGCTTGAGATCCATTTGTAATTTGCTTACAGAGCATGTGACTCCCTTAGTTAAAGTCATTTTAAATAATACAATTTCCATCTCTAATGTCACACAGTCGTAATTGTAAATTACTGGGTTTGGAGCAGTTCAAACTGAGTTAAATCACCAGTAGGGTCAAAAGAAAGACTTAGTTCTGGCACTGAGTAAACAAGCTGGGAAAGATTAGGGGAAACCGTATTTATTGCAGTGTAATCTGTTACAGTAATAACAATCTATCCTGTATTAAGCCTGGGTGCATGAAAAGACCTTTGCAGAGTCAAGGGGTCACTCATGGGAGGTAAATTAACTCGACTGGGACACTGGAGTACGAATTAGTGACCTGGAAGAAGCAATTAATCTCAAATGGATGAGCACTTGGCTTTTAGATTAATTCTCCATTTATAATTCCCTTGTCACTCAGCTGGTAAAGAATCTGCCTGCAATGTAGGAGACCTGGTTTTGATCCCTGGGTTGGGAAGATCCCCTGGAGATGGGAAAGGCTACCCACTCCAGTATTCTGGCCTTGAGAATTTCATGGATTGTATAGTCCATGGGGTTGCAAAGTCAGACATGACTGAGCAACTTTCAGTCACATAATTCCCTTAGAATTGAATGTAGATCAACACACAGTGTATTAATACTTTTATGAAAATAAGCCCAAAACTCTACACTGATTCAAGACAATTATGTCTCCAAGTGGCAAAAAATCGTTTCAGCATATTGGAAAAAAACTGAAAGTTGGTCAAGGAATCTACAATGGTGATACAACTAGAACTAAAATTGAGACTATAGGAAGTTTTATGGATTTGGTGTTGCAAGTTTTGTTTATAGCTGTTGACACAGGTTCTGGCAAGAAAATTAGAATGTGGCGATAAAGTAAAAAGACAAGATACACTCAGAACTCCTGGCCTGCTTCTCAGACTAATCCTGTTTTCCATTTTAAAATTAAAATTTGTTTTCACTGATAAGTTAAAAGACTGTAGAATATAGCCACTTTTCTGACATTAGGGTTATTATGAAGGATAACTGAAAAAGCACTGAAGTTAATACCTTTCATGTTAGATGTAAAAATCAATTTCATTACAGTCATTTCTGATAGTAGATCTCTATTGTTGGTCCTTGATGGTGTGATTCCAACCAGCAGAAGAAGCTATTGGATGTCCGGGGTTGCCGTTAGCTGTTGGCCCTTCCACTGTGCTCTTGCGTTTCATAGCACAGAGTGAGCTAATGTAATAATGAGTGCCCTTTTACATAGATACTTACGTGCTCATACACGCACGTTGTGGACAAAATCGTCATATATGTGAGGTGTGCTTATCTAATTTAAAATGTTACATTAAAATGTGTCCACAATGTGAATATCTCACATGGGTAAGAACCCTGATTTTGTCCCTGAGACTTCACCACATTATTCAACCCTCTGCAGTTCAGTTCAGTTCAGTTCAGTTCAGTTCAGTCGCTCAGTCATGTCCGACTCTCCGCGACCCCATGAATCACAGCACGCCAGGCCTCCCTGTCCATCACCAACTCCCAGAGTTCACTCAAACTCATGTCCATCGAGTCGGTGATGCCATCCAGCCATCTCATTCTCTGTCGTCCCCTTCTCCTCCCGCCCCCAATATCTCCCAGCATCAGAGTCTTTTCTAGTGAGTCAACTCGTCGCATGAGGTGGCCAAATTATTGGAGTTTCAGCTTTAGCATCAGTCCTTCCAATGACACCCAGGATTGATCTCCTTTAGAATGGACTGGCTGGATCTCCTTGCAGTACAAGGGACTCTCAAGAGTCTTCTCCAACACCACAGTTCAAAAGCATCAATTCTTCGGCGATCAGCTTTCTTCACAGTCCAATTCACATCCATACATGACCATGGGAAAAACCATAGCCTTGACTAGACAGACCTTGGTTGCAAAGTAATGTCTCTGCTTTTTAATATACTATCAAGGTTGGTCATAACTTTCCTTCCAAGGAGTAAGCGTTTTTTAATTTCATGGCTGCAATCATCATCTGCAGTGATTTTGGAGCCCCAAAAAATAAAGTCTGACACTGCTTCCACTGTTTCCCCATCCATTTCCCATGAAGTGATGGGACCAGATGCCATGATCTTTGTTTTCTGAATGTTGAGCTTCAAGCCAACCTTTTCACTCTCCTCTTTCACTTTTCTCAAGAGGCTTTTTAGTTCCTCTTCACTTTCTGCCATAAGGGTGGTGTCATCTGCATATCTGAGGTTATTGATATTTCTCCCAGCAGTCTTGATTCCAGCTTGTGCTTCTTCCAGCCCAGCGTTCCTCATGATGTACTCTGCATAGAAGTTAAATAAGCAAGGTGACAATATACAGCCTTGACGTCCTCCTTTTCCTATTTGGAACCAGTCTGTTGTTCCATGTACAGTTCTGACTGTTGCTTCCTGACCTGCATACAGGTTTCTCAAGAGGCAGGTCAGGTGATAGACATTTAAAATGATAATCTTGCAGTGATACAATTTGAACAATAGGTGTCGCCATCTGATTACCTCAGTCAGTTCAGTTGAGTCGCTCAGTCC
Organism: Moschus berezovskii; assembly: GCF_049115385.1. Lineage (NCBI taxonomy): Eukaryota > Metazoa > Chordata > Mammalia > Artiodactyla > Moschidae > Moschus > Moschus berezovskii. Next base: position 91,598,200 of record NC_142461.1, on the reverse strand, counting down.
CGTCGGACTCTGAGACCCCATGAATCACAGCACGCCAGGCCTCCCTGGGACTTCTAGTTCTGCAAAGCACTTGGGACTTCTGATATTGTAGAGAATATCTTACATTATCAATTCTGCCAGTTTGAAATTTAAACTATTTTGTTTAGGATGAAAGATTCCTGTACGTTGTTAATGACTTCTTTTTTCGGCCTTTTTTATTTTCCTAATGCGATTACCCACATGCCATTGTTTGGTCTGTGAAGTTAATTATATTATCTTTAAAACAGAAATTGAATCTCCAGTGCAGTTAGTCAAATGGTCAAACAGTTATAAACATTTTTTTCCTTTTTAAGTTGTGGGTTCCTATAAAAGTATCAGTGTGTCACAATGCACATAGTGGCTAGAATCAGAAAAGAAAGCTGGGGAGGGCACCTAGCTGCTAATACATAAAGGAAGGGGCAGCAGTGAGACTTGGTGTGAGGCGGTCGATTTATACTCACCAGCAAGGCAAACCAAGAAATCCTGCGGTAGTCAGGGAATGCTGAGTTTAGCCAAAAGTTCTGATGTGGTCTCAGATTTCATATTAATTTCCATTTGTTAAACAATTATTTGATGTCTCCTGTCTCTTAATAAAAGAGACTTTGTCTCTGAAATATTGTGAAAGCAAAAAATTAATAAGGTAGGCTTTGGAAATATAGTAATGTATTAGTTTTAGAATCATTAAAAATATATAATACTGTAAAATACAGAAAAAAGTATGAAAAAATGAGCCTATAGAATTTTTTATGTTATTATGCAGTATTTGGAATAGAGTATCAAAATCCAAAATGTCTTTTGAATCATAAAAGAAAATTCAAAATTTATATTCTAGTTCTTTGAAAAGTAAGGTATGTGGGAATAGACACTTTCATTGAACATTAAGGTCATGGAAAGTGAGTATTAGAAACTTACATAAATAGTTTATAGCTGTACAGGGAAGAAAAGAAGAAGGCATAGAAATATTGATGTGTTTGGGATACATTGAAACCATCTATCCTACCCTTTATTTTTTAGATGAGAAAACTCAGATCTTTAGAGTCTCAAGTGATTTGCCAAAGGTCACATTAAAATTTTAAAATCACATTGAAATCACATAAAAATTAAGATTTCTTGAGTCTTTAGTCTTTGGAACTACTTCTGTAACTGGCAATTTCTGATAATTCAGCTAGGTAGTTTTGAAATTGCTATTTTATTTTCTATGAACAAAAGAATATTCAAGTATAACAGAATTTTATGACATCAATTTGCATTACATGATTATCTATTCGTAATCTTAGTTAGGAACCGGCCCCCTTCTCAAAGAGTAAACTATAAGTTGCTCACAGTATTCTTGCTTTATTTGGGCAGTTCTGCTTAATTTATCATATCAGAGATGCTAGGAATGGTAAGAAGTTCTATCATTGATGCTAGAGGGAAAGACCAATATCTTTGATATAATAAAATACTATATTTGCTCAGTAATGTCTATATTTTATAACCATACATCTATGACTATAAACAAGTAAACTTTATTGTTGAAATTCCTTAGTCAGCAGTTATAAATCTGAAACTCCTGTTTTTTCCACTGACTTTTCTTTCTTTCTTTTTTTCTTGAGCATGTAAGATTTCTTAGGAGAGAGACTCACGTTATAGTGGAATGGGCAAGGGAGATTGAGAGGGCTGTTAATTTAATCTTGAACAGTGATTTCAAGCAGTTAATTATACATGAGATGTATTTATTAAAATACTTAGGTTACAGCAAGCAAGCCCTTTGCTAGTTACTTCAGTCATTATTTGTGTCACTATATAGATATGAAAACGAGTAGTTTTAAAATTTTGTAATTCACTGAATATTTCAAAAAAACCCATACCCTTTCTTTGCTTTTTACTTAAGCACCTGTCCCTATACATGTGCACTCTGGATTAGTAAACCGTGACTTTATTCTGATGCCCTTTGTGTCTGCTCCAATTCATAGTGCTTATGGCATGTCTAGAGTCTTCGGAGGAGACAAACGTTGAGCTGACCCAAGAGTGCAGGTAGGGTTTGAAGAGTGACAAGAGGATATTCAGGCCCCACAAATGTGTGAAGAAGAGCACATAGCACCGAGTGGATTGGTTTGCCTGTAGCTTCTTTGACATGCAAAGCAGAGATGAGGTTAAAAAAATAGGTTGGGGCTGGATTGAAAGGATTTTCTGTCCCAGAGTAAGGAATTTGCATTATATACTGTAGCATTAAACACAAAGTTTTTTGAGTAGGAGAATAATTCTGTTAAATCAACATAAACAGATAGATCTGGTGGGATAGGGCATGAATTGTAGGAGAGAAGTCACTGCAACAGGAAGACTACTATTGTGATTGAGAAAACCTAAATAAAGAAGGCGGCTTTTGGAAATGGGATAAATATTCCAAAAGAAGTACCAAAAGCAGTTGGAGGCTAACTGCTCCCTTGACCTTGCTCTCACTTTGTTCCCACATGTAGCAACCCAAATAAAGACTGTAGTTTTCAGCCTGGAGGATGGAGAATAAGAGTAGTAATAACCACAAATGTTTCCATGGTGCTTACTATGTGCCCAGCAGTGTCTAAATGCTTTACATGTGATAATTCATTTAATCTTCTTAACAACCCCATGAAATAAATATTATTTCCGCTGCACAGATGGGAAACTTGAAGCAGTGGAAAGAGAGCTTAGATGATATATTTAGACACACAGATAATGAGTGACAGCCCAGTCTGGAACATAAGCAATCAGGCCCCACAGTCTAATTCCTGTCCTGAAGGTCTCATTAATAAGTACTAGTTTGTGGGTTATAACTGGCCCTCAAATTTACCAAAATGGTGGTGAATATCCAAATGGGAATATCTAGCAAGTACTTGATGGAGAAGGCAATGGCACCCCACTCCCGTACTCTTGCCTGAAAAATCCTGTGGATGGAGAAGCCTGGTAGGCTGCAGTCCATGGGGTCACTAAGAGTCAGACACGACTGAGTGACTTCATTTTCACTTTTCACTTTCTCACATTGGAGAAGGAAATGGCAACCCACTCCAGTGTTCTTGCCTGGAGAATCCCAGGGATGGTGGAGCCTGGTGGGCTGCTGTCTATGGGGATATATAGAGTTGGACACGACTGGAGCGACTTAGCAGCAGCAGCAGCAAGTACTTGGAGGTGGGAATCTAGCATTCAGAGAACAGTCAGTATTGAAGATACAGAATTAAATGCTATATGTCCCTCACTCAACTAACTTGAGTATTGAAAACACTCTGTTACTGAATTTGAGATTAGAATTGAACCCACTGACTTTCCATAATCCAGGGGAGGGGATGTAGCTGGATGTAGGATCAAGACAAAGATTTTCAGTCTCATTGGAAATAATGCTGACAGACTTCCTCACCAGAGCCTTCAGAAGCAATATTCCACTTGTCTTTTATTTTCTCATGTTTGATATTTGATGGCAATTTGATATTTGATCATGTGTCATTTTCATTTCTATTTGTTTCTAGGAAATCACCCAGAGTTTGGTGGTTCAGACGGTAAAGAATCTGCCTGCAATGCAGGAGAACCGGGTTCGATCCCTGGGTTGGGAAGATCCCCTGGAGAAGGGAAAGGCAACCCACCACAGTATTCCTGCCTGGAGAATTCCATGCACAGAGGAGCCTGGAGGTACAGTGCATGGGGTCGCAAAGAGTTGGACACAACTGAGCAACCAACACTTTCACTAGGAAATCAAGTGGCTTATAATATTTTCATGCTCATTTTAAAGTTCCAACCAGGTTTGGGCTTCTGAAATTCTCATCTTTACAGCATGTCATGAAATATCATTGAGTTCAGATATCCAGACACTTATTAGAAAATCAAAGAGCTTTATAGAATCGTTGCTGTTAAGTAATAGGCTTTGGAAGACACCTGAGTTAGGATTTGGATCTTAGTTCTGCCACTTAGAAGTTTTCCAACCTTGGACAAGATACTTTCTGTCTCTGATAACACCTATCTAATGGGAAGATTGTGTGGTTTAGAAGAAATGATGTATTTAAGTTATTTGTTACCATTCCCTAAGGAAAAGGTCAGCAAATTTTAGCTGCTATTATTGTATAATCACTGTGTGCAAATTTTGTGAACATCTAAACAATAAAAGTTACCCCCCAAATGAATTTCCCTAGAAGTATAAAGCCACTTCAAAAGGAGGTGTGCTTGGCAGAACACTTTAGTACTTAATCTAACCACAACTTTGGAGAAGGAAAAATAAAACCATCACAAACAATTCATAACATCCAAAGCAAATAAAAGGACTCCTCCCACTAGCTGTTAATACACAGATAGTGTGTATTAGGTAATCATAGAATTCACTGCTTTAGATTTAATCAGTCATTACATGCACAGGGAAATCTGTCAGAAACTTTTTTATTGGCATTTTAAATCATTTTTCTTTAGTTAGATGAGCAGTACCTCAAAACCCAACACACAAACACCAGATCCAACAGAATTCTGTCTCAAAAATTTAGATACATACATATATATACTGTATGAAAAAAAAAATAGAAATGTTTAAACTGTGAATATTTATAATGATGGATGCTGTATGTTTGCAGAGACAAGTTTTAAAAAGTTCTACCCTGGTACAAAAAGTTTCCTATGCAGATATCTTTCTAAGTCATTATAAAGTTCAAACGTGTGATAATTCTAAGTCAGTAAGACGTTAGAATTAACAATTTTTTTTTTACAGAGACATTAATCTGTTGAAATTTACATAAGTATCTTATTTAATATTCACAAAAACAGTATGGGGTAAGTGATGGTATCTCCAATTCATGAGGAAGAAATTGAAACTCAGAAAAAAAAAAAATTTCGAGTCACAAAATTTTTAAGTAATGGACTAGGATCCCTACTTCAGGACTTATTTATATGAAAGTCCCAATTTTTCACACTGGATTACCTTGTGAAAATAATTGGTCAAGCTTCTCACTTTTGGAAATAGGTATTGAATACTTTACTGGAAGGAAGGGCTCTTGATTAGGCAAAAGTGATTTAAATATCATTTAAAGTGATTTAGAAAAGTGATTATTTTTAGGTACTTAGAAGTCATAAATGGAAAGACTTGATGGTACAAGATTGTATGGCAGGTGGTTCAGAGTATGTTCTACTGCCTTTGGAAAATGAAAGTTCAAGAAGCTTTTGAGTTCTGGTTTTAAAAAAAAAAGCACTATTTTTAGACTGACTAATAAAACTTAGATGAAATTAAAACTCTTAATATTGCAATCCCCATAATGACTCATGAATAAAGTGGGATATCTTTACTCATATATAATTCATATATTATTCAATATAAGCACCTGCTTGTAAGGTTTAGTGAAGAATATTGTAAATACCTTAACAAGAATTTTTCTATTTATAAAATGATCATAGGGATTAATTAGAAAACAATATTCTAAAAGTAGTCTTAGTAGGTATAAATGACCATGGTTGTCCTCAATAAAAAAGATTATAGACCCTTACTTGCATGTGCACGCTCAGCCGCTTCAGTCGCGTCCAGGTCTTTGTGATCCCATGGACTGTAGCCCGCCAAGCTCCTTTGTCCATGGGATTCTCCAGGCAAAAATACTGGAGTGGGTTGCCATGCCCTCCTCCAGGGAACCTTCCCGACCCACATATGCATATGGCCACACATACGCAAATATGCACAGGTTTGTTTTGTTCCTGACATTATTTTATTTAAATATTTAATTAATATTCTGATGCCTAAATTACTACCATATTTTTTCTTAACTTTTTACAATTCTATCTATATTTTTATGATAGCTAGTATTCAAACTAGAAATATAAAGTTTGGAAGCAGAAACACTGTTGTTCTAAATTAGATATTCATTGCTAAATTAAGAACATATGTTTCAGGGATTCTTAACCTTTTTTCATGCTACGGGCCACTTTTTAAAATAAGGTTTTTAAATGCTTCAAATGCAAATACTATTAAAAATCTGTTATTTTGAAATACATTTATAAAAATGTTTTTTAACTTGTGATAGGATACATGTGCTTTTATTAATGCTTTAAATTACAAGATTTAGCAGCAGGTCTAATAGATAATGTAATTTTGAATTAGTGATAACTATAAATAGTATTTTTTTTCTTTTTTGGAGGCTAATTACTTTACATTATTATATTGGTTGGTTTTGCCATTCATTGACATGAATCCGCCCCGGGTGCACATGTGTTCCCCTTCTTGAACCCCCCAAGGAGATCAATCCTGGGTGTTCATTGGAGGGACTGATGCTAAAGCTGAAACTGCAATACTTTGGCCACCTCATGCGACGAGTTGACTCACTGGAAAAGACTCTGATGCTGGGAAAGGTTGGGGGCGGGAGGAGAAGGGGATGACGGAGAATGAGATGGCTGGATGCCATCACCGACTCTGTGGACATGAGTTTGAGTGTACTCCGGGAGTTGGTGATGGACAGGGAGGCCTGGCGTGCTGTGATTCATGGGGTCGTGGAGAGTCGGACACGACTGAGCGACTGAATTGAACTGAACTGAACTGATAAATAGTATTATGAGATATTTGCAGCAACTATAATGTGATAGGAAAAGATCTGTGTTTTGTATCTGTGACAGAGAACTTCTAATAACAATTTGTTACCTAAATTCATAATGAAAAGAAATGCTAAATTTCAGTTGAATGTTACTGAAAATAAAAATATTATTTTTCTAACTAAATTTATTCTACATATGGACCCCACATTAAGAAAGCCTGTAACTAATAAGTTTTTTGTTTTAAAAGTTTGTATCAGCAATTATTACTTACTGATATTTCATGCATTTGGGGTCCTATGATGATACTTAAATAATATTTAAAGTAGACTAAACTGATATAGGGGTTTCCCTGGTGGATCAGTGGTAAAGAATTCACTTGCCAAGCAGGAGACCTGGGCTCGATCCCTGGGTCAGAAAGACCCCCTGGAGAAGAAAATGGCAACCCACTCCAGTATTCTTGCCTGAGAAATCCCATGGACAGCGGGCTACCATCCATGAGGTTTCAAAAGAGTTAAATATGACTTAGCAACTAAAAAAAACAACATTACAAACAGCTATGACAAATTGAGTTAATATGTATTTTGGAGTCTAACAACACAATGGAAGTCTTATTTGTCAGTCATATAACACTAAGTCAGAGGGCCTTGATGTTGTCTAAATTCTGCTGATCGAAGGGGAAGAGTGGGGAGGGAGCCTGCCAGCTTCCTAAACGGGTTTGGCCCAGAGGTGGCACACATCCCCATCACCCACTTTCCCTTGGCAAGAATTAGTCACGTGGCCCCTTCTGGGCACCATTTCCTAGTAACAGCACTGTACTGTGGAATGGGAAACTCAAAATTTGGGGTGGACAATTAGCTGAATCCACCACAATCATGTCTTTACTTAGAGCTTCTGTACAATATGCTTTGGGACAGTTTTCCTATTATTATAGTATTCTTCACATTCCTGAGGGGAATCCTACTCAGTTTCAGTAGGATTGTGTTTTTATTTTTTATTTTATTTTTTTTTAGGATTGTGTTTTTAAATTGTTGAGCAGGGTGGGAGGAAAATCCAATAAACCAACAAACCAACAGCCCTTGCTCTGTGAAAGGAAGCACCTAAGCTGCAAACCTTGTTGTTGCTGTTGTTGTCTAGTCGCTCAGTTGTGTCCGACTCTTTGTGACCCCATGGAATGTAGCCCGCCAGACTCCTCTGTCCTTGGGATTTCCCAGACAAGAATACTGGATGGGTTGCCACTTCCTTCTGCAGGGGGTCTTCCCAACCCAGGAATCAAACCCTTGTCTTCTGCTCTGCAGGCAGATTCTTTACTACTGAGCCACCAGGGAAGCCCTAAGCTGCAAAGCGAGGAGTCATCTTTGAAGCGTCTTTCTCTTTCCTCCTCAAAGGTAATCTGCTCGTGACCACTTCCTATTTATTTTACATCCTAAATACCACTTACATCCAGGACTGCCCCTGCCACCAGCTCACTTAAGAGCCTCATAAATTCTGCAGCAGCCTCCTGATTGAACCTTCTGCCTGCAGTTTTGTCTCTCTCCCAAGGCCATTTGGTCTTCCCTCATAACTCAGTCGGAGAAGGCAGTGGCAACCCACTCCAGTACTCTTGCCTGGAAAATCCCATGGGTGGAGGAACCTGTGGGCTGCCGTCTATGGGGTTGCACAGAGTCAGACATGACTGAAGCAACTTAGCAGCAGCATAGCTCAGTTGGTAAAGAATCACCTGCAAAGTGGGAGACCTGTGTTAGATCCCTGGGTTGGGAAGATCCCCTGGAGAAGGGAAAGGCTACCCATTCCAGTATTCTGGCCTGCAGAATTCCATGGACTGTGTATCCATGGGGTCACAAAGAGTAGTACACGACTGAGCTACTTTCACTTCACTTCAAGGCCATTTTACCAATATTCTCCAACTTTTAAGATTTCGCACCACTGTGAATGAAAAAGTTGAACACACTTCAATACATGCACATTGATTTATTTATAAGATGTCTACTTATTCTTTCACTGTTGTGGGTATCATGCAATGGCATGATGTGGAAAGATTACAACAAATATAAACAGAATTTCTAAAATTATCTTCCCCATGCCATGGACTATTTGATACACAAGAATAATCACATATCAGTCTGCGTCTGTCAGGCTAAGGGACTAACATGAGAATTTTCAACTTACTTAAAGGAGGGAGAAGCAAGAAAGTGAAGGTTGGTCTGCAAGGGCAGGTAGGTGAAGGATTGTAGAAAAAGTCACCACTTCAACTTGAAGCAGAAAAGCTGGAGTTCGCAGAAGTCCAGGAA